>NC_084995.1:15810396-15815396 GCF_963854185.1 Sardina pilchardus | reverse complement strand
TTGTTACCAAAATGATCTTGTTGATGGTTGAGGATTGTGTATCAATGTATTTACATGTATGAATTCACTTTACACAAGATAAATGGAACAAGAGTGTGAAGAAGACATGTTTATTTTGTTCTATTTTACATTTGGGTGACATCAAGTGGCCACAACTGAAGTTGCATGTTTAAAAGGTATGGATGACATACCATGTGCCAGTTCCATCTTAGAAAAGGTCAAAAGGTCTTGCTCTTCCCCTTGGGGATCAATAAAGTATCTATCTATCTATCTATCTATCTAAAAGGTTGTTGATATGTTACATACAGATTTCAACTGAATACAGTTCATTTTGTATGCAGTTATCTGGCACACAGGAACGTTCAGATTGCAATGTAAGAGTGCAGCAACCATGACGTATTT
This sequence comes from Sardina pilchardus, assembly GCF_963854185.1. NCBI lineage: Eukaryota > Metazoa > Chordata > Actinopteri > Clupeiformes > Clupeidae > Sardina > Sardina pilchardus. The sequence goes on along the minus strand of NC_084995.1, from coordinate 15,814,994 downwards.
TTATAATTAATTTGATCATGGAAAACATGATCATGTATGAAAACAATGGTCAATCTAAAACTCCACAGGTCTACTAAATTTGTAAACAATAACAATATTCCTAAATAGTGTCTCTCCTGCATGAATCCCACTGACAAAAGAGAAGATGTGTGTGCATAAGGCAGAATCCGGAGGAGGTGGGGGGCTGGTGGTATACTGTACAGTGCTGTGCAAATATTTCAGGCACTTGTTTCACAGAACACCTCTTTTTCAAGCACTCTTTTTGAGAATAGTGAGGTGTCCCAATGAGACATTTTGTTGTTGACAAGAATAAGGTTTTATAGTAATTATTATTGCAGAAAAAATTAAGACACAGAAATAATTAAGACATGATTAATGCATCAACAAACTGTGGCAATTTTTTTCCAAAATATTCAATACAATATTGTACTCATTGGCAAATTGATGCTGTCCTAAAGACAGAGGTCACACCAAATTCATATTTGACCGTGTGTGTTCTCGTGTATAGATATAATCTTCCATTACTCTTCATGCCATCCTCACATTGCAGTCTTTTCAACATCCTCACATTTGAGACAATTTTTTTCCCACAGTACCACATAGATATCAAACAGTGTTAGAAAAGGCATTAAGACATTCAACTCTTAACATGTCCATCTTAAAACTGCATAATCCAATAAACCTCAAAAGCCTGACAAGCATCATTATCATAGTGAAACCTGTCATTGAGGCCACGGTTGTCCTCTCGCTTGAGGTGTTACGTCATCACCACAGCTCTTGCCATGTCAATAAGCGACCATTGTTTCACTGGGACCACGGTTCACGCTTCTGAACCTGTACAGTTGGACTCATTCGATCAGAATGTTCAAATTAATGTTCAATGTTAGAAAAAGAAAAAAAAACTCAGTCATCTGAGAGTCTGTAACCTGTAATCGGCAAACACAAATGACCAGTTCAGCCTGTGCCCATCTGTCAGAGTCCATTTAAACTTCACTTGTTCTTTTAACCCTGCAGAACACATCATATATCCAGATGGATGTGCATTTCCATCTGGTTGATATTTGAGGCTGTCTGGTGGACTGCCCCGAAAGCTAGCAGTATACGTCAAGAAGAGCATCAGTCAGACTCTGCAGATCTGCCCAACACCCGTCTCAGCTTCTGCCAGCCTTTGGCTTTGGAGATGCTTTTGTGTTTGCCGACCGCTAGTCACATCTTCTGCAGACTGCCCGTCGACCCATCAGGGGAGGAGGACCTGGTGTCCTTCTTCTTCTTCTGGAACAGGCTCTTGAGCTTGGAGGACTTCTTGGTCTTCTCTCGGCTGCCGCTCCTGGATTCAGGGGGTGAGGCATTTGGGGACCGGTGAGAGGTCTGGTTGGCTAGAGTCTCCATTCCCACCATGCCTTGTGGTAGGTCGTGCAGGGACGAGGTGGGGTAGGCCTTCTCAAGGATACCGTCGTACACCAACATGCTCATAGGGTCAGGCGGCGGCTTCCACATCTTCAAGGAGCTTGTGGTTAAGTCAGGCTGACCAAAGCGACCCACATCCATGGCTACGTGCTCCTCGCGGGAAATGCGACGTGGATCTACCGGGAAGTCCACTCTATCCCACGGTATTTTCCCAGTGGGAGTGTCAATAGAATTGTCAATTCGGAAGTCCCGGAAAGGCCTCCTTCTTTGGCTCTCAGTGGCAAAGTCAAACTCATCTCTAGAGATCTTCCTTGTGGGGGCTGCATCCAAGGAAAAATCCCTCTTATCTCTGAATGTACGTCGTCTCTGAGCAATGAGCACATCAGTATCATCCCTGGGAGGTTTTCTAGAGGCTGCCTCAAAGGAAATCTCAGGCTCTCTAAATATCTTTCCAAAATGGCTGTCCGAATAGTTATCAAGCTCATCTCTGGAGGATTTCCTTGAGGAGACTTCCACGCAGGGTTCCTTTCTTTCGCTGAACATCTTGCCCCTTGGTGGGTCCACACCAACATCGAGATCTTCCCTCGAAGTCTTCTTGAATTCAACTTCTTTTCTTTCTCTGAGCACCTTGCCTTTCTTACTGTCACTGGCATCCTCCTGCTCCCCTCTTGTCATCATTCCAACATGTGCATCTTCGGAACTGTCTGCTGACTCCTTCCAAACTGGTGCATCCGTGGAATTATCCAGCTTTTCCCACCCGACTTTTCTTGTCATAAATTCCGTTACACTCTCTGGCTCCTCCTTTACACCCACCCTTGTTTGCATATCCACAGAGGCAAGATCAAGCTCCTCCCGAGACGTCCTCCGCTTTGGTGTCTCGATCATTACACCATGATCGTCTCTCAGAACTTTCCAAGGGCCCATTTTTAAGGACTCATCAAGCTCCTCTCTGGACAACCTTTTGGGGTTGCTGTCCTCCTGTTCCTCTCTGGGAACTTTCCATGACATACTGTCGGAGAACATGTCCGCATCATCGCGAAGCAGTCTCCTGTTGGGTGTGTCCAGAGCAGAGCCTGTGAAAATCCTGCCGACAGAGGATCCCATTGAATCCGTGTCCGATGATGTCTCCAGATATTCCCTGTTTTTAAAATGCACAAAAAGAGAAGTATTTTTTTAGTCTATCTTCCCTGCAATCATTCACAATAATGAGGGGAAAGTATTACCACAATTGCATGAAACATACGGTTTAGTCAGTTGGGCAATATAATGTATATGTTCATCTTCATCTTCTCCATAACGGGGCAGAGGGGCTCGGATGGGAATCAGGTCAGGGTCAGATTGAAGCATTACAGGAGGCTGAACAATGTGCCCTGTCCGGCGCGTACGAACCATAGCCCGGGGGGATCGCTTCATAGGAGCCACTATGGGAAGAGTAAGAGGAAAAAGTTAACAAAACCATTAAGTCCATTACCACATCAGCAGTATATGTCAAACTGACTAAAAAGACTAAAGGAACAGACAAATGCGCCTTTCTCAGAAACATGGCATTGGGAGTCAGCACACACCTGGTATCTGCGGCATCATGGGCGACATGTCCTCCTCTGAGACACGGGACATCAGCAGCAAATTCGTATCTGAGTAGAGGCTAGCAGTCAGGCTGGGTAGGCCTGGGTTATTCATCACAGGGAATCCGCACAGGCGCTCAACGTGCTGCCATCTGTGGAGACGTTCCCTCAGACAGGCGGTGACCTCCCCCAGGGCGTTCCTGTGGCACATGGCACAGTCAGCTGAGACACAAAAGAACTATATCCATAAGGAGTAAAACTCACTAAAGAACACTGAGCAGTGTTGGAGAACTGGGCCACACTGACAGTCCTAGCTCTGAAGCAGCAGCAACAACAACAACAACAACAACAACACATTGCATTTACTGTACATAACACTTTTGAAGACATCTAAGTACTTTACAGTGAAGGGGAGAACCTCACCAATGTGTAGCACCCACCTGGGTGAAGTATAGTAGCCATAGCACATATGGCACCACTTAAACATCACTGGTACTGATATTGACCTTTCCTGCTACAAAGTATTGATCTATTATTGATCTATCACTGATCTAGCTTGGTACAGCCAGGCCTATTCACTAAGTGCACACTCCAGGATTTCCAGACCGTAATCTCTGTGAAAACTGAGTTGAGAGCAACAGTATGATGGAGTAAGGCTACCAAAACCTGAAGAATGATAAGGTGGCACAAAACACCTTCTTCCCTGTAAACTAAGCTAAAATGGATTACAGCAACTCACTTGGCCGCGAGGATCTTGTGGTCAATTTGGTCGAGAGAAGAACTGTGCGCCACTTGTAGAGTCCCCAGGACAGAGCTCCTCTTTTTCTTGATCTTCTCAGCCTGGTAGTAAATGGATATTTCATGGGTGTGGGTGGCACGTAGAAATCAATAACAGACTGTCATGTAGGTACAAGCCAAGGGTTTAAGAGGGCGACTGAGCCCTCTACCTTTGGGCCTCATACCTCATCCTTAGCTATGCCAAGTTGCTGCTCAGCGCTCTGCTTCTTGACGTTGTAGTACTGGACCTCGACCTCGTAGGTGAGCTGGAGCCAGAGTTGTAGGGCATCGGGAACTGTCCAACTGGTCTGCATATCCATTTCAGCCTTTTTCAGCGCCCCTAGGACCTGCCGCGTAACAGGACCACGTGTGAGTAAGCCCCTACCTCCAGCCATGTTTGTGCAGTTGTCTGGTGCCTGTCAGTTATATTAACCCTATTCTTTCTGAATTGTGCTGAATGTTTTTACCAACGTGTTTCCTTGTGTGTTACAGTCTGCCACTATGGCCCTCAATCAAATATGGTCATGATTGTGTTGACACGCTGAAAGAGGCGAGAGATTCCTGGGTTATATTTATGGTGTTCAGGTGGGGTGAGTTCAACTTGCCTGCTCCAGCTCCTCTTCTGCGTAGCGTAGGCGGCTCAGCTCACTCACCGCCCCCTGTCTGAGCTCATGGAGACGATTGGCCTCCTCCTGGGCCCCCTGGATCTCGTCCCTCATCTTCTCCTCCAGATTCTGCTTCTCCACCGTGACTGTGCGCTTCTCCTCCTGTGCCCTCTCAAGTCTGACCCAGACACACAGGTAGGTGCACACACACACACATACACACACACACACACACACACACACA
>NC_084995.1:15645396-15807896 GCF_963854185.1 Sardina pilchardus | reverse complement strand
TCAGGGCCTCCAGGCTGAAGCGGTCAGCTTCACTCTCGCATGGTGGGCTAACCACGGAGCAAGGATCTGAGGATGGGATCCAGCGTTAAGAAGACATGTCCATGACATGTACAGTCATGTAGGCAATGGTATCTCATCTAAAGAGGCCATTTTACCAGCAGGCAAACAGGTGGGGAAAAAAACATAAATCCTTCATCCTAAAAACATGCAGCACAATTGAGAATACTCAGGGTGTTAAGTAACACTTAAGTTGGCAAAGCTGTTGAAATACTTTGAGTCCTGAGCTGACCTGCTCTATTCATTATTCCATCAAAGGGGATGTGATAATCTCCAATGTACTACTTACCAGTCTCATCGAACACATAGAATGAGGAGACTGCATCAGCGTTTTGAAAGTCATCTTGCATTCCATCTGCAGCACAGATCAGGAATCCACGCAGGACAAGGATAACCGAAAGCGAGATTAGGAGCATCTTTGGGGTTAACAGCTCCTCTCACTCAGGCAAAGAGGGAGATCCAAAAAACAGATGTAGGCCTATGCTATTCACCCTCCTAATGGTGCGCAAATTGCTTATGCGATTTCGGATACTAATAAAGGAACAACCGTCAAAAGATGTAAATTGTACAAGGAAAATCTGAAATGATCAATGCGCAATTAAAACGGTGCTTCTCATTGGTGAAAAATCAAGAAAAACACATTGCCAACCTTCTAATCCACAAAGAAACACTTTTTCAGAAGGCTACACAGTAAAAAAAAAAAAAAAATCAAAATGGGTAAAACATTCCAGAAAAAAAAAATCGGATCCGATGATTAGGCTACAACAACTTTGTTGTATTATGGCAAGTGTAGCCTAATGTAATGCAAAATAAACAAAATGATTAAAGTAGATAAATACCAACGTTAATCCCACATGAAAAATATCTGACAAAAATGTTGTCTTCAATATTGATCCAATTGCATTGAACGTGTTTATCAGTTCCTTGTATCCAAACGAAAATTCAATGGACAGCCTAAATTACTCCAACTGGGCTACATGTTAAGCGCATTGGCATGATGCGCTTTCATAAGATTGATTTGTCTGAGCAGCAAGGCTTGGAAATCCATAGTCCATCTTGATATAGTAATATACGTTGTCCTGACTCATATCTGTCCAATCCGAGACCCCTGCATGTTGACTGTAATTTCGGTAAAAAGTTACCTCGTCGCAACTGACCGCATTCTGTGCCGCTCTCGGTGTTACTTTCCCAACTCTGTCTACGGCTCTGGTGACCGGTGGTGACGCACTTGACTTGAGCGGAACTGTCAGTAGGCTGCTGGGGCGAGCAACAGTAATCGCGCACGGGATAAATATAAGACCGTTGCACTTTTTTCACTCTCGAAGTCTAGCGCAAGCTTAAATGGATATGGCATATGTTGATAGATTTAGAAAGGATTATGCCGGGTTGGACACAGTTCAGTACCCTAATTCTTCATGGGTGATGTCCAGCGTGAGTAATGAGACTATGTGGATTATGCAGCATTTTACATGGCCTGTTGATCTGTTACTTTTTCACTTTCACTTTTTTCAGCATAATTCCATAGATCTCCAAAAACAAAAAGGTAATAGGTGAATGCACACACACACGCACCCCCCCCACACACACACACCACCACCCACACACACACACACACACACACACACACACACACACACACACACACACACACACACACACACACACACACACACACACACACAATAATGGGACCTCTGACCTTCAGTTGGTATAAACACACACACACACACACAAACACATTAGATTAAATTCAATAACATCTCTCTTTCTCTCTCTCTCTCTTGCTCTCTCTGCGTCTTCCTTCTCTTGCACACATTAGATTAAATCCAATGACGTCTCTCTCTCACACACACACACATACACAGGCACACAGGCATGCACATACACACACACACACACACACACACACTACATTTAGGCTCCAAGAACAAATTTAGTGCCCATTTGTATAGCTGAGCATTGGACTGCTACTCTCACATGGCTCGAGAAACATTCTCAAGTTTCTCTCTGGCAACTCCCACTTAGTCTAAAAATAGGGAGAGATGGAAACATGGGAGCTTTGAACCCTGCCCCTTGGAGTCTTCTCTAGGGGCAGGTGAATATCACACAGCATTTGGACTAGAATCAGTAAAGTGCAAATAATAGATACTTTATTAATTTGTTTTGATTCATTAGTTAACCATGTAGATTATGCACAACAACGGATTTAATTGGTTTTGGATTACTACACCCATCGCTCATCATTAGTCTAGTGTTACTAGATTTAGACTTATTGCTCATCAGGTTAAATTTAGATATGGAAAATATTATCACAGTACTTACTGAATGATAAAAAGAAAATATGACATAAAATTAATTTCTGTAGCATTGTGTAACATCCGTGTGGTGGGTCCCTTGTATGGCGTCATTACACAAACGTAAGTCATGCTACAGATGGCCAGTATCTTCGACTGAGGGGGATTCTAATCTCTAAATTGTTTGTGTGAGTGTACTGTCTGGACATAAAGTTGCTCAAACAAACCAAAAAAAAAGACACAACACAAACTGGTTTCTGGATCTCCACAAGACTTTGTCAAAATCTCTCTTCTCTCTGATGAACAATTTGTTGTCTAAATGAGAACACAGTCATTATCAAACTAATTTTCTGTATAATATCTATGACAACCTTGACTTCTCTATCATGATGACAGCTGAGCTCTAGGATCAAGCCTCAACTGGCTGGCGGATTGATGGCTCGCATCTGCTGTAATCGTGTCTCTCAGTGCAGTAGAGGGGGGTCCCCTTCGGCTCACCCTGCTGGAGACACACAGAATTACAGTTGTTGAGCCATCAGTGTCCCTCCAACTTTGATATCCTAACAATGACCTCACCCTTTAATATGGCTTTAATATGTAGTTATGGTAGGCTGACTGTCAGCTGCCTGCAGCACTAGCTGTAATAGGCCAGAGGAAATATGCACATTGATGTCTTAAAGATACAGCTCCACAATGATCTAGTCACTCGAGAAAGATGTGCACAAGATCCTGAGAAACAGATTCCGGAGAACACCAAACATTGAGAAAAGGAGCTGATTAAAAAAGAGAGAAAAGCAGACATATACAGTATAACAAAAGTTTTCATACTGAACATCTGAGCTGGTGCCCTTTCAAATTGTTCCATATAGGAAATATGACCATTGACCATTGTGGCATTAGAAGCAATCACTTTTTCAAGTTTAAAAATGGGTCAGTTCTGTCATCACCTTGCATAGTACTGAAGGCATTTCCTATGAGAGCATAGTCATTATCACCTTGTTGGGTGCTTGTGAACTTATTTATAAACATAAACATTATTTTTCAGTTTCCCTTCTCTTCATTTATTTGTCACTCACACATTTTTAGGCATAATTCACAGCCGCAATTGTGTCATTAGCATTGTTCTGAGGCCTGGTCTCTGTGTATCTGTCGTACAGCTTCAGTATGGGTTCCTTTTAAGATCATAGTTTGAGAAGGAGCATACAACTGGCAGAGTGTCTGCAAGAGTATATATCCCCTTTGATCATTGACCCCCTCAGCTGGAGAGTAGTGCCACTGACCCACACACCACAGGTGTCACTACAAACTCAACAAAACCAAACAACAGTTGGTAACCCACTGACACAGGTGGAAGCATGCCAACACCAGAGTGGGCTAGTGAGGAGTGAGGTCCACGCCACAGCTACGACCTCTGAGTGACCCAGTCGGCACTCGATTCATAGGTCATGGGCATACCAAGAAAAGCCAGACAGAAGAACCCGCCAGGAGCGATTTAAGAGCTATAGGCTGGACATTCCTCTTCACTGCCCAGCTAGCTACCCAGTTGCTCCCGCCTGCTGCTAATGAAGCCTGTGTATATTGACTCTAATTTCACAGCCAATTGTAGTAAATTCACACAATTTCATTGGGATTTAGGTGATTAGGTGATTCCCATTCTGCTATGAAGCCTTCTGAGGTCAAGGTCCCGACCGATATTATAAAAATGCAACAACAAAAAAAAAATGGTAACAAAGTATTACTACTGGTTATAAAAAAGAGGATGGATGAAAATGTACCTTAGCTAAAGCTTATAAAATATATAATAATATCAATAAAAATAACAACAATAATAACAATAGTATTGCTTGGTCCATAAAAATCTGTTTCTCTTTAACAGTTGACAATTGACTCTAATTTCACGGCCAATTGTAGTAAATTCACACAATTTCATTGGGATTTTACTGCAATTTGGCCATAAAATGACGGTCAATATACACGGGGGAAAGCCATTACTTTACGGCAATTCCTTGTATGGTATTGGTTGGCAACTTTTGCTGCCATGCCTTTTTTTTACTGATTTTTTTTTTACAGTGTAGGCAGGACATTCCTCTTCACTGCCCAGCTAGCTACCCAGTTTCTCCCGCCTGCTGCTGAAGAAGTGAAACCAGCGGTGCTCCACTACGGACAGGGGTGTCAGGCATCCACCAGACTCAGCATGCTTCAGGTCTCACAAACCTCACTCGAGCCTTTGTTTCCTCTCTCCATCTGGTACAGTAATGACTAGTGAATGAGGGGTTAAATAATGGGTCCTGAATGCTGTTGCATGCATGGTGCCTGGCCCCGACCTCACCTTACTTCACTAAGTTCAGGCTTATCGTCCTCTAACTGGGTATGATGCCAACCAGCTAATCAGCACCAGTCTCATCAGGAGGGAACCACTCCTCCCACTGCCTCAATCCATTTAATTAGCCTATTATTAAAAAAAGATTACACAGTATTTGAGGACACGAATGACAAGAGTATAGAGTATAGAGGTACGTCTATACTCTTTGACACAAGTGCCTCTTTACAGATGTCATCCAGAACACTTGAAGCCTGAACACTTGAAACACATGAACCAACTCAGTATTAGATTGTCAAGAGCGCTACTGCTCTCTACATGTTGTAGTGGTGTGTTTAGTGTACCCATTAATGTAAGAGATGGTAACAATCTTAAGTAGCATCTACTGATACCCTAGGCCAGGGGGCAATAAACATTTCAATCAATCACATTCAAGAAAGCACACACAAGGCAGTATTTCTCACATTTTTCTTATTTTTACAGTATTTAGTGATCCATTCCCATAGTGACAGACTGGCCCTTTAACATCTTCAAAAAGCACCATTATTATTGTTGACAAAGGCAAAAATACACCAGCACCCCGCAGCTGTCTGAGGGTAAATTCCAGGGCTCGCAAGAATTTGGCAAAACCTTGTCATTCCAAGGCACTATGAGCTGTAATGGCTGCCCAAGACTCATTTTCTTTCTTTCGTTGAAGGTGATGATTTGTACAAGTACATTTAATTTTTTTAGTATTATTTTTGTGTGGGAAAGGTAAGAAATATGTCTCAGAAACAGAACAGGGATTTCTTCACGATTGGGCACTGAGGTTACAGTCCAAGAAATACAGCCACAGAAGGCAAAAAAGGAGAGAGGCACCAATGCTGTAGTCACATATGCATCTCGTTCATTCAAAGCTAGAACTTGGCAGGGTTGGAACATGTGAAACAGTTATGAACATGTGGACTAGATCTTCTGATTAAACAGGGAACTGTGAGCATCAATACAATACATAATTTGATAACAAAACTGGTTGATACTGGTTAAGAAAATTAATTTTCCACCCATCTAGGCACACAATACCTAAAGTAACTCTTAAGACCTACAATATATTTTTGATACAGGCCTCCTAGAGAAACGTCCAATAGAGACATTTCAGATATGTGCTTATCAAACAGATAGAACAACATAGGGTGAGCCCTTTGGAAGAAAAATACTGACACTTAAAATTTGACCTGTAGAATGAGCATACATGTGCACAGCATACTGGCATATTTGTATGTGTGTAAGGATACCAGAACCGGAACTGGTCAACAACACGGAATACAAAACGTAAGAAACTGTCCTGTCACCAAGGTTTCTTCTCCACGCATTACGTACACGGCCGAGGAAGTCATGACAAGGGCATTTTGAACTAAGGCAGTCAAATAAGTGCACGCCTCTTCAGAAAGCACACAATACATTTGATAGGGTCACTCACTGTATGTTTGATAGGGCACAAATTGTAGTGTACACCCCAATATGAATACACTACCCCTGGGGTAGAAATTAGTTGTATATATACTGGACGTAGTGGTTGATTTGAGTATCTGAGTCATAAAGATTAACGTCTTAACTGACACCTACGACCTACTGACACCTGTATATATCATTTAAGTCTTGACTTCCCGCCATAACAGTCCTAAAAGGCACACGTGATATAACAGACTGGATGTGGTCAAGAAGCCAACAGTTTGTGTTTTACAAATCAATCGTTTGTCTGTCCAAGGATCTACAGCAACTGTTAAAGCTTTCATGTGTCGAGACTTCATGTTTTCAAACACACAGGACAGGAACCACGGGCCCTCACATCCTTAATGCACATTAAGAACATCCCGGTTTCAAACAAAACCAGTGGGAAAAAAATGTACACGCTGTAAAAATAAAAAAAAAATAAAAATAAAAAGATCTGGCAAAAAGGCCAAAGGGACTGGGCCGTCTCGCCTAAACGAATGCAGGCAGCTGAAACCAATGTCCCATTCTGCTATGAAGCCTTCTGAGGTCAAGGTCCCGACCGATATTATAAAAATGCAACAAACAAAAAAAATGGTAACAAAGTATTACTACTGGTTATAAAAAAACAGAGGATGGATGAAAATGTACCTTAGCTAAAGCTTATAAAATATATAATAATATCAATAAAAATAACAACAATAATAACAATAGTATTGCTTGGTCCATAAAAATCTGTTTCTCTTTAACAGTTCTCAGGGCACCTCTTGCATCACCAGTTCCAGACCTCTGACTAGAAATACAGTCTGTTCAGAGCTCTCAGCATCAAGTAGGTATGTCTTAAGGCCTTGTGTGATGAAACCGTTTGAGGTGGAGGCTGAAAGCTCTCAGGTTTTTTTTTCAGTTTTGATGTTATGATGTTTTGATAAATGCGTCCCCCTTGCCTCTCCCATTAGTGCGCACACACATTTACATACATACACCCCCCCTCCCACACACACACACACACACACACACACACACACAGCTCTCCAGCGCAAGCGTTAGGACACAGACATAGCCGAGGAGGACGAGGAGACACTGCCCGTGCCGAAGCCTGCCTGGCTGTCTGTACTGGAGGGCAGCATAAGGCCTGCTGTGGATGAGGAAGATGACGAGGAGGAAGAGGAGGGTGAGGAAGACGAGGTCCTCAGGATGGCCCCGGCGGCGCCGCAGTGGGGCCGAGGGCCCGGCTCGGGCGTGTAGGTGAAGGTCAGAGCCGTGGAGTAGATGATGCCGTCGTTGCGCACCAGCGTCACAGGCACCTGGACCGGCTGCCGCACCCACCGCCAGCCCTCGCGGAACGCAGAGATGTCAGGCACTACGCAAAGCACACTCTCGCCACACCTGGGGAGACCGGGAGAACAAAATCACTTAACAAGCAACTTAAAGAGAAGCTATGGGCCTATTAGACTGGTGATTGGTAGACAATACAACTGTAAGATGGAGGATTTTGTTGTGTTTGTGAGTCATGACATTGTGTACCAAGAGCAGAGTGAGCCATGGTGGCGTGAATGTTGTACAGGTTAGTATGGAACAGCAGTAAGGAGTGTTCCCACTCTTGAGTGACATGTAAAGTTCCATGACTTTTCTCTGACTTTCCCTGACAAAAATCTACTATATAATGAAGGGTACAATATTCCCACCAAAGAATTTGAAACAGTCGCGTAGTGTTCAAGAATCTTTCACTTTTTTCAGAGCAGGAGATTGGACTAATCACAAGATGGACTAATCACAACTATTCAAGCAAGCAGTAAATAACCTAAGAACCAAATACACACCAATTCTGAGTGGAATTATATTTGACATCGGAAATAATGTAATAACCACATTTCCGGTTATTCCATGACTTTGTCCCATGCATGATCAAATTCCCTGGCTTTCCATGTCTGATATAGACATGGACATGGTATTCCATGATATTCCAGAAATTCCATGACCTGATGTGGGATCCCTGGTAAGACTCTCCAGCTCAATGAGTCACACACGCAGCTCAAAGAACACAGGTGAGCACATCACTCACCTGTACATAGTGTCAGCCTCAACGTCCCCAAACCACACACGCAGGTGGGGGGTGAAGTTCTGACCCGTCAGCTCTAGCATGGCAACATCTCCCCCGCCATTCAGCTGCAAAAGATTCATATTACACTACCATTAGTAACTGACACACACACACACACACACACACACACACACACACACACACACACACACACACACACACACACACACACACACACACACACACACACACACACACACACACACACACACAGCACTAATATTAGATTCTTAATAATGTTAAACAAACAATACATTCTAAATAGTACTAAACAAACACCAGACTGAATAATGTTAAACAAACATTAGACTCTAAAAAAAAAAATGTTAAAACAAACACCAGACTCTGAATAATGTTAAACAAACACAAGACTCTAACACCCTCGATTATAACCATACACCAAGAAAGCCTATGAGCAGAGGCGCCTACCTGTAGGCTCTCCACCACAGGCACGGGGGTCACTGATGTAGGCACGGGGCCCATGCCTTCATAGAAGGTGTACTCGGCTTTGTCTGTGCTGATGATTGTCCATGACGCTCCATCGTTGATCATTTCTTTGTTTGTCTCTTTGGGGCAAGGGGTTGCCTGAAAAAGGACGGACAGCTTTAGAAGGATGCCATAGGTCATGGTTTAAAGTGGGCTTAAGGCCAGGCACCAGAGTAATGTGCTCTACTAATATCACAAATCAGACACAAAGAGATTATAATTTCACACTCACTCATTGTTCATATCGATAAAATGCACAAGTCTGGCTCTTAATGCACCAATCTGGATGTTTAAAAGTGGTTTGAGAAGCCTGACTTGGTCACAGAGAATAAGAACAATGAAATATTGCATTCTGGTCTGGACACATTTCTGGCCACAAGGGTTGTAGCGACTTTTGCGCTGAAACCCACAGTATGTTTTTAGTATATGAACAGCGTCACAAGATCTAGAGACTTCATGTGACAGAAATAATGACAGAAAACTATAATCTGGAAACTCTTCCTTCCACAGGACGAGCTGTTCATAGCATTTGGTAAGTGTGTGTGTGTGTGTGTGTGTGTGTGTGTGTGTGTGTGTGTGTGTGTGTGTGTGAATGTGTGTGTGTGTGTGTGTGTGTGTGTGTGTTTGTGTGTGTGCAATGAATGTGTTGTGAGATGAGTTTTTATACATCTGTGTGTGTGTGTGTGTGTGTGAGGATACACCTTACTAGAGTGGCTCGATCAATTCTTCTACTGAAATGCAAAGACAATAAAGGCAGGCATTCCTTCATTCAGAAAACAATTGGTCTAAAGTCCTTGGAAACATTTGTGAAAAGGTGGCGCGGGAAAAAAAGGTGTGCGGACCTGGAACTGAATGATGCGCTCCTGGGAAAGACACAGGTACATCCTCTCGGTGTCCTTCAGGTAGAAAGCACACTTATGCAGCTGCGACACTGGGTCGTCCGCGTCCATCAGGGCCGTCTGTTTGTCCACTTTACGGATAACCTGAGGACACATCCATGCCACGCAAGTTAGAAACAGGACTGCTCTTTAATAGGGCAGCAGTGACAGTCGGGCTATGCAATTAATACAATTAATTTCAAACACAATTTGGGCTTTAAATGATTAAAAAAAAAAAAAAAAAGTTTTGCATTTTGAACATAAACTGTTAATAAGAAAATTCTCATATAAATGCAGAATTGTTCCATCCTGGAGACCAGACTCTCTGGAGACCAGAGTCTGGCCTAGATCCATTCGCAAATGCATATTTCCTGGTTGGTGGATGCTTGTCTGAAGTTTGCAATCATTGGAGTTCAATCACTAACGTTTGGTAATGGCGTATGTTAACCACGGGGGACACAGCGATAACGATAAGCTTGAAACTTAAATGTAATCGCTCTCGGGAACGCCCTCTGTTCGCTGATTGGGCGGCGGCGCACTAGCCGGAGTAAACAAAAGTGGATCAAGGTATCCCAGACGGAGAACTGAAGGGAAATGGAATTGAGCGGAAAAGCGTAGACAGGCGGAGTCAGGCAAGGATTTTTCCAGTCGATCAGTTATCATTTTAAGTAATCGTGATTTAATTATTGAAGCAATCATGATTAAAAAAAAATCTATAATCAAGCAGCCCTATGGACATGGACATCCATGGTATGGTAAATGACAAACCTTTTGCATTGGCATAATTATAGTGCATGAAAATGCACTATACTGTTATTCCAAGTCTTCTTATTATTACAGTGCATGAAAATGCACTGTACTGTTCTTCCTCGGTCTTCTTCTTCTTCTTCTTATTACAGTGCATGAAAATGCACTGTACTGTTCTTCCTCGGTCTTCTGCTTCTTCTTATTATTCTTCTTCTAACGCACGCAATTCAGCTTCAACCGCTTAACGTAGAAACTCCATTCAAATTTTGTCGCGTAGGTCTTACTTACGCGATGTGGGCTTTGTATTTTTCAACTTTGTAACTTTTATACTTTTTAAACAATTAGTTAAAAACTATTACAATTTCCCCCATAGACTTAACATTGCTCATTATGACATCACGGCAGCAATTAGAATCTTACGCCAGGTGGCCGGCCACCTGGGCACCAACTGTCAGTTTCTCTCAGGCTTTACAATCTCTCTGAAGACTACATATTCTGTTCCCCTGTATCCTCTGCGCACAACAGTATCAAAAGTCCTCCTAATTCCATTCAACTTTATATCCATTCATCTTCTTCAAACCATTCACTCATCCACCCATTCTAAACAGTCTGCCTATCAACATCAATTAGACGCTCTACATTCAACTTTTAAACAATCTACTCTGTCTCAGGCTGGCTCTCTTAAGACTAGCCAGTTAAATTGATTACACCTGTATCTGTATCCACTACTCTCAGTAGAGAGCTGTGTCTCTCCATTCTACAAGAATATAAGGCACATTCCATCCAACATTCTATCCATTCATCTTCTTCAGACCATTCACTCATCCACCCATTAAACTGTCTATCAACATCTATTAAACAATCTGTCTATCAACATCCATTAAACTCTCTGTCTATCAACATTAATTAGACTATCTACATTCAACTTTTAAATTATTTACTCTGTCTCAGGCTTTAAGAGTACTCTGGTTCTCTTAAGACTAGCCAGTTACATTGATTACACCTGTGTCAACTACTCTCAGAGAGCTGTATCAGTGTCTCTCTTAACAAGAATATAAGGCACATTCCATCCAACCTTCTATCCATTCATCTTCTTCAGACCATTCACTCATCCACCCATTAAACTGTCAATCAATATCTATTAAACAATCTGCCTATCAACATTAATTAGACTATCTACATACAACTTTTAAAGTATTTACTGTGGGTCCCTCTCAAGCAGCGTTTATATGTCCTCCCTCGCTCCTCGATCCTCAATGATCTACATAAAGAAAGATAGAAGAAGGGCTAGACTATCCCATTGTTGCCGCTCCATCATTCTTTATGTAGATCAGTGAGGAGCGAGAGAGGACGCGTAAACGCTATATGAGAGGCACCTTCTGTCTCAGGCTTTAAGCATACAATCTCATTAAGACTACAGATCCTGTTTCACTACGTCCTCTGTCCACAACTGTTTCAAAATAAAGGTCCTCACTGCAATAATACACTATTAAATCATTTAACCATTGAAACTACTCAACTATTGAACTGTTCAACCATTCCAACTGTCAGTTATCATCCACTATGCCTCCAGTCAACTACATGAAACCTCCATGTACCTAGCAACCAACATAGCAACCATTAAAATTAAGTGTTTATGACCGTTTCCATAGCAACCAACATGATTATACTGCAGTAACTTCTTGTTTCCTGATAGTGGCCACCATGGATACCCTAGCAACAAATGTTTCAAAATAAAAGTCCTCACTAGCAAGTTAGCTAGTTAGCATGGTTAGCATTGTTAACATAGTTAGCATTTTTAGTATAACTGCAAAAAATCATCAACTAAGTTAGCTAATCAACCTGGTTAGCATTGTTAGCATAGTTAGCATTTTTAGCATTACTGCTAGAAATCATCGGTTAAGTTACCTAATCAACCTGGTTAGCATTGTTAGTAAAGTTAGCATTGCTAGCATAATAAGCATTTTTAGCGTAACTGCTAGAAATCATTAGCTAAGTTAGCTAATCAACATTTTAACATGAATAGAAATCATTAGTTAAGTTAGAACTGGAACGTTTCATCTTTAAAACGTCTACCTTCACACTATCAACTCTCTGTAAACTATGCAACCACTATGTTTACCCTAGCTACACCTTAGTAACCATATCTACATTATCTATCTATTTTTGCATTTTCATGCACTGGTAATTCCTTGGAATTGCATTTCTAGTTATTATTCTTCTTCTAACGCACGCAATTCAGCTTCAACCGTTTTACGTAGAAACTTCATTCAAACGTTGTTGCGTAGGTCTTGCTTATGCCATGCCTGCTTTGTATTTTTCAACTTTGTAACTTTTATACTTTTTAAACTATGAGTTAAAAACTATTACAATTTCCCCCATAGACTTAACATTGCTCATTATGACATCACGGCAGCAATTAGAATCTTACGCCAGGTGGCCGGCCACCTGGGCACCAACTGTCAGTTTCTCTGGCTTTAAGCATACAGTCTCTCAGAAGACTACACATATCCTGTTAAACTGTTTCCTCTGTCCACAACTGTTTCAAAATAAAAGTCCTCAATGCAATAATACACTATTAAATCATTTAACCATTGAAACTACTCAACTATTGAACTCTTCAACCATTCCAACTGTCAGTTATCATCCACTATGCCTCCAGTCAACTACATGAAACCTCCATGTACCTAGCAACCAACATAGCAACCATTAAAATTAAGTGTTTATTACCGTTTCCATAGCAACCAACATGATTATACTGCAGTAACTTCTTGTTTCTTGATAGTGGCCACCATGGATACCCTAGCAACAAATGTTTCAAAATAAAAGTCCTCACTAGCAAGTTAGCTAGTTAGCATGGTTAGCATAGTTAGCATTGTTAGCATAGGTAGCATTTTTAGCATAACTGCAAAAAATCATCAACTAAGTTAGCTAATCAACCTGGTTAGCATTATTAGCAAATTTAGCATTGTTAGCATAGTTAGCATTTTTAGCATTACTGCTAGAAATCATTGGTTAAGTTAGCTAATCAACCTGGTTAGCATTGTTAATAAAGTTAGCATTGCTAACATAATTAGCATTTTTAGCGTAACTGCTAGAAATCATTACCTAAGTTAGCTAATCAACATTTTAACATGAATATAAATCATTAGTTAAGTTAGAGCTGGAATGTTTCATCTTTAAACTGTCTACCTTCACACTATCAACTCTCTGTAAACTATGCAACCACCATGTTTACCCTAGCTACACCTTAGTAGCCATATCTACATTATCTATCTATTTTTGCATTTTCATGCACTGGTAATTCCTTGGAATTGCATTTCTAGTTAAACTTCTTCTTCTAACGCAGCCAATTCAGCTTCAACTGTTTAACGTAGAAACTTCATTCAAACGTTGTTGCGTAGGTCTTGCTTATGCCATGCCTGCTTTGTATTTTTCAACTTTGTAACTTTTATACTTTTTAAACTATTAGTTAAAAACTATTACAATTTCCCCCATAGACTTAACATTGCTCATTATGACATCACGGCAGCAATTAGAATCTTACGCCAGGTGGCCGGCCACCTGGGCACCAACTGTCAGTTTCTCTCAATCTCTCTGAAGACTACATATTCTGTTCCCCTGTATCCTCTGCGCACAACAGTATCAAAATAAGTCCTCCTAATTCCATCCAACTTTATATCCATTCATCTTCTTCAAACCATTCACTCATCCACCCATTCTAAACAGTCTCCCTATCAACATCAATTAGACGCTCTACATTCAACTTTTAAACAACTTACTCTGTCTCAGGCATAAGCAAACACTCTGGCTCTCTTAAGACTAGCCAGTTAAATTGATTACACCTGTATCTGTATCCACTACTCTCAGTAGAGAGCTGTGTCTCTCCACTCTACAAGAATATAAGGCACATTCCATCCAACATTCTATCCATTCATCTTCTTCAGACCATTCACTCATCCACCCATTAAACTGTCTATCAACAGCTATTAAACAATCTGTCTATCAACATCCATTAAACTCTCTATCAACATTAATTAGACTATCTACATTCAACTTTTTAATTATTTACTCTGTCTCAGGCTTTAAGAGTACACTCTGGCTCTCTTAAGACTAGCCAGTTAAATTGATTACACCTGTGTCAACTACTCTCAGAGAGCTGTATCAGTGTCTCTCTTAACAAGAATATAAGGCACATTCCATCCAACCTTCTATCCATTCATCTTCTTCAGACCATTCACTCATCCACCATTAAACTGTCAATCAATATCTATTAAACAATCTGCCTATCAACATCCATTAAACATTCTGTCTATCAACAATAATTAGACTATCTACATACAACTTTTAAAGTATTTACTGTGGGTCCCTCTCAAGCAGCGTTTATATGTCCTCCCTCGCTCCTCGATCCTCAATGATCTACATAAAGAAAGATAGAAGAAGGGCTAGACTATCCCATTGTTGCCGCTCCATCATTCTTTATGTAGATCAGTGAGGAGCGAGAGAGGACGCGTAAACGCTATATGAGAGGCACCTTCTGTCTCAGGCTTTAAGCATACAATCTCATTAAGACTACAGATCCTGTTAACTGTTTCCTCTGTCCACAACTGTTTCAAAATAAAAGTCCTCACTGCAATAATACACTATTAAATCATTTGACCATTGAAACTACTCAACTATTTAACTGTTCAACCATTCCAACTGTCAGTTATCATCAACTATGCCTCCAGTCAACTACATGAAACCTCCATGTACCTAGCAACCAACATAGCAACCATTAAAATTAAGCGCTTATGACCGTTTCCATAGCAACCAACATGATTATACTGCAGAAACTTCTTGTTTCCTGATAGTGGCCACCATGGATACCCTAGCAACAAATGTTTCAAAATAAAAGTCCTCACTAGCAAGTTATCTAGTTAGCATGGTTAGCTTTGTTAGCATAGCTAGCATTTTTAGCATAACTGCAAAAAATCATCAACTAAGTTAGCTAATCAACCTGGTTAGCATTGTTAGCAAATCTAGCATTGTTAGCATAGTTAGCATTTTTAGCATTACTGTTAGAAATCATCGGTTAAGTTAGCTAATCAACCTGGTTAGCATTGTTAGTAAAGTTAGCATTGCTAACATAATTAGCATTTTTAGCACAACTGCTAGAAATCATTAGCTAAGTTAGCTAATCAACATTTTAACATGAATAGAAATCATTAGTTAAGTTAGAACTGGAATGTTTCAGCTTTAAACTGTCTACCTTCACACTATCAACTCTCTGTAAACGATGCAACCACCATGTTTACCCTAGCTACACCTTAGTAACCATATCTACCTTTTTTTTGCATTTTCATGCACTGGTAATTCCTTGGAATTGCATTTCTAGTTTTCTTTTTTCTTTCTTTTTATAGAATCGTTAGCCAATCATTTTCATAATGAATGAATATTTGTAAAAAATGAACAAGCAAGAAAGACTTGTGATGATTGGAATTGGTACCACTTGGACCCGTATGTGGTATGGGCAACGTAGCACTAGTCAGGTGTGCCAAAGCGCCCCCCACAGACTGCTTCTGTTTGCCATTACATAAAATTCAATACATTTTACAGGTGGTAGTCTTTAAGCCCAATTTACGGTTGTGTCCAATCAATGCCGTCGCTGGCTGGCACATTATGGTTACACTAATGAGGTTGTCGGAATATACTGCTCTTACTTCTCAATAACTTTCACAAAATGTGGAGTCGACGCAGAACCGTAAATCAGCCTTTAGAAGGAGTTAAGTATTGGTGTTCGAGCAGAGAGACCCACCAGCCGCGGTAAAGCCATGCCAGTGACTGAGCACACCAGCTTCACCGTCTGACCATAGTGGATGTAGCCATCCCTCACGGTGAACTCCTCCCCCTCGGACTCTTCATCATCCACTACACAGATGACACAGAAGATGAAGGACGTTAATACAAGGAAACGCTGATGTTCATTGCTGATCAGGGAGGAAAACATAGAAAATTGGGACTATATGGGTCTGTGGAGGATCAAAATATTTATTCAAAGACATTTGTGAGGTGTGAGAAAAGACTTTCACTCACAGAGGTGGATGTAGAAGGCTCCCCACTGCTGTGAGCTGGCATGGAAGTTGCCTCCCTCCACATGCAGGTAACGTGTGCTGACTGTTTGAGAGCGGAGGCGGTTGAACAGCGCTACTTTGGTCCCAGACGCAATGCACACTGGATGGGGGGCAGAAGGTGAAGAGGTGAGACAGTACAACTGCACGGTGCACTTAGGGGGAAACCACAGTGGAAAACCAAATTTCCCCTGAACCCACTCTGTGGTGACAACAAAGGACTGGGAGGTTTTAGCGTGTCAAGTTGTCTAAACAATCAGAATGATGCTCATTTGGGTAATATTTTTAGCTTGAATGTTTAGAAACAGACTCAGACAACTTTAAGGTCTGTCATGGCAGAAAATCATCGATTACACAACAACGCAGACAACTGACACAAAAGGATGTATTCTTAAAACAAAATGAAGGTAGCTAGAATATGCTGATTTTAATGACACTATTTGTGTGCAGACTGGCCTAGCGCATATAGAGTGGCAGTGGTATTAAAGGTAGGGGTTGGCCAGGGGGACTTCATAGCGATGACCATGATGATAATGACAAGAAAGATTTATGGGTGGAATCTGCTATGATGTGGTTAGTCTTCCTTAAAGATAAATTAAACCAAGTTGTGATTTTGACAGTAAGCACTGATTCAATACGTGACTTCTAGACAGCTGATACAAAGTCCTTCCAGACAATGAAGCCTCTGAGTTTCCTGAGCAGGAGCAAGCGTGGCTGTGCCTTCTTGTCCATGTCTTGGGAGAAAGACAGGAAACTCTCAATGTCCAAAAGATACTACAAGGCCTCTCCGTGCCCATTTAGCCTCAGTGATTCAACGTGGGGTGGGGGAAATTGGATGTTGCTTGCCTCCCCCCACAACACAACTCTTTGGTCTTGGAGATGTTGAGCTCCAAGAAGCTTTCCCCTAACTAGGACATCAGGGTATCTACTTGCTCGTTGTATGCAGTTAGCAAGTTAGTCGGGTTATAATGATATGGAAATAGGACATTAAAGGAAATCATTTGTAAACTCTATAGGCTACATTTTTCTCTTTTGCATTTTCACCTGACTTATCGCAACAAAGTTACTGTCTACCATCTACATATACTAAACAAACTTGTCACACCCTGACACACATACAATGTATTCAAACATCAGCTTTTCTAATTCCCTTAACTGATCATAAGCATGAAGTAGGCAATCGTAACAACATGAAGAAACCAAAATTACACAAGACACAATTTAACCAATGGGCTGCTCTTTACTCAAAAGGCACAACAAAATAGAAAAACACAATCATGCTGGTCAGATGCAAGTTGCACATGTGACAGAAATCACTGTAGAGACCAAGATCCTACTTACAGTCTGCGTTCTTCAGGGACTGCTTCTTCTTTGAGGGTTTGGAGATGACCTTGATTCTCTTGCTGAGGAAAACCCCAATATCCGCGCTGTTCCCATAGAACATTTTCACCGAAAGCATAAAGTGTTTCCTCTTGTCAGAGTCCGATATATACAGAGTTTTTGCAGTGCAGAAGTTCTGTTGGAAAGTTTGAGACACATATGTTCAGTATTTGTGACATTTGTGGATTATGTTACTTCCTCTATGAGAAAGACTTGTTTTACCTTCCCCTCTAAGTTGAGTTGCTGCATCTCCTGCTCACTGTTGCCGATGCCAATAAAGGCACAAGGCTGTGACTCCTGTTCTGAGCAACCCTCCCTCTCCATCAGCTCCTTCTTCTTCTTCCAGCCACAACCCATCAAGTACACACACGGAGGCGGGCAGAAGAACCTGGACATGAAGGTGCGATTACATACTCAAACATAACCATGCATGAGCACAAAAATCACACGTTTGCTAGCATATAATTATGCAATTATCTATGCAACAACAAGATAATTCACAAACGCACCTTTTTTCGTTTCCATATGATTTCTGTGCAACTTTAGCATGCAATATGAGCACCGTCTGATCACCCCGCTCCTTCAAATAATTGCGCATTGCTTCCCTGTTAAGAAAGGTAACAGAGCTGCTATTTCTATATATTCATGAAATTGACAGAGAAAAAAAAGAGCAGCAAGGTGATCCAAACAGGATGAAAAGATGAAAACCGCTCTTACCTCGTAAGACGCTTTGGCTGAGGTAACTCCCCAAATTTCCTGTAAATTGACACTTAGCGTTAAGAAGTTGTGTAACACCACATGACAAAGTCATTGTTACTGAACTATGTGTGTATCTAATCGTGATGAAGTCAAATAAGCAAATAGTCCATTCATTTTAGAAAACATCAGATCGAAGATTTACAGGTAACTACTACAAGTAATTGCCCAATCATTATGTTTATGATGAACACGTGAAGTAACGTAAACACAGACGCAGAAAAAGAGCCAACAGGAATATCAAAGGCTATCAAAGATCAGTCCACCAGAAGCAAAATGCAAAACAGCAATTATATTTTTGTGTTACTTATTATAGTTACATTGCTAGGTTTCCAGCAGACCAAGGCATCCAACTCGATAGAAAGCTAACTAGGTGCCAGCTAACGTTAGCGTGTAGGGGAAGGTAACCTTAACTTTAACTGTTACACGTCTGTTTTGTTGCCAGCTAAGGTTAATACATGTTACTTAAAATAATCTAACTTATACAGCTATATTTCACTTGCTCTATTATCTTAGTCATCTATCTAGTCAGCGATACACTTTCATCCGAGTGTTAATAAAACTGATATTATCTGGCACTTAGCCCAATGCTATCAACCAAAACTGGAATAACTCATATGTTGAAGTATGCAATCATAGCAAATTTCTGTCAATTCAAATTATGTGACGCTATATATAAGAAGTAGATTTGCTTGTAATAAGAAAAGGGTTGTTAACATTAACGTTAGTTGAGGAAACGCGTAACGCTAGCAAACTGATACTAAGTATGAGCAAACTCGTGAAAAAATGCTCGAAGAAATCGTAGTAACAGTTAGCCAGGCCAGCTAACTTGCTGAGAAACTTGGAAAGCTAACTATTTAGCAGGCTAACTTGCACGAATTTATTCATGGAGTAGGCTGTTCATTGTTGTTTTTAGCAAAATCGGTTGTATCCGAATCCTGTTTCCACTGCGTTAACCAACACGCCTGGAGAACACAAGGTATTGCCTGCAATGGTTTATCTTAAGTAACAATCTGCCACAACTTTTATTTATTTTAACTTATACTTTAATTTCTCTTCGCTATGAATTTCACTACTTACCCTGTCACAACAGGCGCCATCTTCCATAAACTCTCCGAAAACTTCAACGATCGCGAGATTCCCCCTAAAGCAAACAGTTGCACTGAGTGTCGAGGGGAGCATGGAGGGGAGAGAGAGGGGCAAAGGGTGTAGGATGGGGGCAAACTTGCGTGGGAAAATTGCAAAAACACGCGAGAAAAGAAATCTCTCATGATAGGTAACCACAGGACTCCTCCCTAACCCATCGCGAGATTGCGGTAAGACGCAGTAGGCCTTGTGTGAAAACAAACAGATGAAAGCTCAAATTCCCACAGCATTTAACTGAAGTGGACCTCCTTGCTCAAATGCACTGACCATGCACAGATAAAATGCAGTGACCGTTAAGTTACCCACCATAAAACAGCTTTTTTTTTTTTTTTTTTTTTTTTTAATTGATTGATTATTAGGGCTATTGTTCCTAAATTGAATGCATGCTCATATCATTGTCGGCTATTTTTTTTTTTGTCTTTTAGGCTACACAACACAATGTTGGTAGAGGTAGCTCAATACAGTAAATGAGAAAAAAGAAATTAAAAACAACAATAGGCTAGTCTGTTCTAGCTTGTGTGTGAGCTACCACTGAAGTAGGCCCACTAGCCCTAAAAGTCTGTCCATTCCCATTTCAATAAAATATCACAATATGACATTTATTGAACTCTTTCTCAAAATTCTCATAAAGCCTGGCCTTTTAAAGTATTTTTTCATTTACTTGCCTATCATAGACAAACCAAAAGGTTAATTTTGTTTCCTGAGTCTACGGTCAGCCTACTACACATGGGCATGGGTGTAGCCTACTTCTTCTTCTATCTGGTTTTATCCTGGCTGCCACTAGATGACACAATTGTGTGCTTTTCAAACTTTTGGATTCTTTCTGCTCTGCATTACCTTCTTCTTTCATTCTTTTATATCAACTAACTCAAAGCTGCTCTGACACTGTGATTTCTATAAGCAGAAAAAGAGCCTTAGGCGAATCCTTATTGACAGACACAACAATAATGTCATCAGTCAGTCAGTCAAAACTGTTTTTTTCATGATAAAAATGTTGACCTCAGACCTCCCTTTCACATGGATCACATTCTTATTAGTAGCTATATCACATACGTTTACATGATTGTGATCTGTAATCTGTGCTTTAAAACCCATTGTCTTGGTGGGCTTTACGTTTACCATACAGTCTACACAAATAGTTAATAGTTGCAAAGACCAAAACATGTGCACAGTAGAATAATCCCATAGGTCCCCAATCTACAAATCACACACAGATATTCATTAAACCAATTTGAATATGTGTTGTATTTTAGTTTTCAAATAACAATTGGCATGTTCAACATGGATAGAATATCACATCAGAGCATTTTTAGAGTGTACATTTATGTTTGGTAGGTTTACAGCGGTTAGGAACCAAAAGGTTAGAATAGAATGGAATCAATAAGAAAGAACTGAAAATGATAAGCAAAACAAAAACCGAGATTGAAACTCAATTCTCATTCTGTTTCACCAGAGCAATGTTCCTGTTCCACCTGTTGAAACCTTGTGATTGATCTTGTTGTGGAAAATATCAATAACTCGTATAGATATTATTAATATTCTTTTTTCATTAGTTAAGATTAAAAAAAAATACCACTTGAAAACATTTTTAGTTGTGGCTTATGTGGAACTTGCTTTAGACAGTCAGGCATGTAGAAGTCTGGCTATAGAAATTCCTGCATGTGCGCTTACACAAGTGATTTCACAATACCTGATCTTGGCTTAAGACGGAGACTATATTGAGGAGACTCAGTACTGAAAACATACAATGCGGGTCTTGCCAATATGGCAGTTGTCTACACATATCCCGCCCCTTCCATTGCAAAAAAAGTGGCCATGTTAATACATTGTGCAATCATGTGGTGTGTTGTGAATACATCATGCCATGTGTGATTTCGTCACTGGAGCAAGGTTGGTGTCATGAAGCCTGAATAGATGCCCAATAAGTTGGTTATGGTTATAGTTGCGGGATTTGGCAGATGCTTTTTGTCCAAAGCAACGTACAGTGCAAATAAAAACAATAGTTAATTTAAAAGTTGGTCAGACTATTAGGGAGAATAGCAATAATAAACAATAATGTCCACTCATATACTGTAATAACAATAACAATGGCATGGTAAGGCTATTAAGCAATAACAATAATAAATGTCAATTAAATCAACGGCCAAATGAAAATAAACAATATTATAATATACAAAACAGAATCCAAGTGTTTAATCAACTCAGTGCATGTTGAACAGATATGCCTTTAGATCCCTCTTGAAAGACCCAAAAGGAACAGAGATACTGGGCAACTCATTCCACCGACATGGAGCCACTGAGGAAAAGAGTCTTGAATTTGACCTGTTTACATGGGGTGCGTATATGTTCTGATCAGGTGCCTTGAAGCACTTTAGAATCTTCGAGTAGCCGTTTCTCGAGAAGATATAGCAGGCTGTCTGATTGACCGTATATGGCTGTTTCATCGAAATAGGAATGGACTACGCCACCTTTTTCATTACGATTAAAATTCTGATTGAATCAGGTATTTTTTTTTATCTCGATTGAGCTGTTATATGACAGTTTTATTCTGATTGAGCCGATTCCATTTGTACGATTAAATATGTCCATGTGAATGTGGCAAGTGTAGTTTTTTCCTTGTCAGCTATTGCTCTCTTTTATGTCCATGCCAGTCTGTCATTCAAGATACAACTGTACTCATTATTAAATCATTATAGCTTTATCTGGTCAAAGGTCTGATTAGTGCTTTCCAGGAGAAGTCCCTCCGTCATGGTACAATTTTAAGCTGAGTGCCAAACCAAAGACCAAAGTTAGCAAACATCAATGGCCTCCTTCATTAACTTCACCAAAAAAGCAGCATGTGCTGTTTTTCACTGAAAACATGTCACAATGTATCACATAAAATGTATTATGTGTAGAAATGAATCTATTCTTACACAGTAGCTCGCAAAAGTATTCAAACCCCTTGCAAATCATCACAATTTTCTTCTTAATATTTTCCCAATCAGTGTTTTCAAATTAATACATTTGAACTATACACCAATTAGCATTTGTAAGAGGGATTTACAAACTAACACTTGGAGGTCCCGGGCCATTTCAGGCACTTTGAGGCAGTCAGCTATACCTTGAGATTTTTAAGTTTTTCATCTAACTAAAAACACCTATGCAAAAGTGGCACATATGGTTATATTCTAGAGATCCTCCTCGATAATTATATGAGAGTAAAGTGGATGTAATGAAATTAGTTTTTATTATAATTCAGTGTAAACACAACTATTTAAAAAATGATTTTCGAATGTCAGAGGTCAAAGGTAAAAAAAAACACTATGAATATATCGAGCTAAGACTTTTGACGTTTGTACCTTGAATACAACGGTGTTGGCTCAAAAGAACATTCAAAAATGTTATGTAGTTTTACTACAAATTAGAAAAAAGTCAGACTAAATGGGTCACTTAGTGAGTGTTTCTTTTAAATGCAAATTAAAACGGTTTCAGGAAACCTGAATCCCTTTCATAAAGGGAAAAAGAGTTACAGTACTTGAACAGTGGTGGACTCAGGGTGTCTGGACAAAAGGGGTGGAAAAATGAATAGGGTATCTATCATATACAATGAGACTGGGGTGAGGACCCCTGTTAACACAACTCGTGCAGTGTCATCAGTGTAGACCTATAGTATTTATACAGTACATGTCCTCACAATCTTGCTCAACCTCTTGCTCAACCTCTTCCTCATCTTTAGATTTCATCTTCAATGATACCACAAAACTCTCGCTTAGGCAGCGTGCCACACACTGTGGGACTCTCACAAGTGGCAAGAACCAGACATTTTGTCAGATGTCTTGAACCTATTCCTACATGTTCACAGTCATACAACAAACAAACAAACAAACAAACAAGCAAACAAACAAACAAACAAACAAACAAAACAAAAAAAAACAGAAAAACATCTTAATAATGTTATTTTAAATCAGTACCATTGTTTATGCATCTGTGTATGCATGCAGGGGATGGCCAGAGGCAGGAGATCATTTATCAAGTTGTGCAGAACATTTTTCTTTTTTCGTCTTGAAGTCCATTAACATAGGTCTAGTTCAAATGGCAGCTGTGATGTGATGTCAATTAATATTAAATTAACAGGGGTGTAAAAGTTCGGCTTCAGGAAGTAAAACTCCTGCTACATTTTTGTTCCAACCGCTCACTTCATCAACTGATTCTAACTCACAGCTCTTAAGCCAGGTAAAATCAGGTAGTTAGGTAAATCACCTGTGTTTGTATCTCTGCAAATTAGGAACATGCATGTAGCCTAGTAGCAAACCAGACCCTGGAATCTTTCAGATTAAGAGTCTGGCCACGAATAATGAAAATGGCCCAACTCAAGGGGCGGCGCCAAGTATGCATTTGAAAATCTCAATGCACGGCACACAATTGGATAACACTACGACCAAAAACGAAAGTTGTAGCGCTGTTGTCATCAGTTTAGCTCACCCACTCCTTTTTTGGTTACCAGATGGTTGGGGTAAACGTTTGGGTGCATCATTGCATGGTCAGAGTATCTTTGAATTGTACTGAATTTGATACACCAGTGCACTTTTCAAAAAAAGTTTGGATGGAGCCAAGAAAATGCTATAAATGTTATTACAGTATAAAGGAAATAGATGAAGGATTAGTTTACACCTAATTACTGTAGGGTAACTGCCATCATGATTGTGTATTTAAAAAGAGCATCCCAGAAAGACAGAGTATATTAGCAGTAAGAGGTATTCATCACTCTGTGTAAACATGTGGACAAATTACTTGAAAGAATGTAATTATTATATAATGCTTCTTAAGATGAAATTGCAAAGTATTTGGGGAGTTCATCATCTACAATACATTCAAATATTCAGAGAATCCAGTGAATCTTTGCAAACAAGGGACAGAGCTGAAAAATGATATTGGATGGCTTTGGTCTTTTGGACCTCTTTTTTTACTGCCTCAAACCAGACCTGTTTCTGTTATAAAAATAAATACTTGGGCACAGGTAAACCTAGCCATTGTTTATGAACACAGTTTAATAGTCAATTCACAAAGGTGTAAACCAGACAAAAGAAGGAATTGTATTGACAAATTGTTTATGATACCATTGTCTTATCTGGGCCTGAACTCATTTAAAATGGACTGAGTGATGATTGCCTACAGCATGTGTATCTTGTACATCTGACACAATCAAATATGAATGATGTTTCCAGGTTTTGAGCAACATACTGTATACTGCTATGCAGGCAATGTCTTTTTCAGGGCAGACCTTGAATATTTCAGGAAAACAATGGGCAAATTAATTCTGCATCAAATTCTAAATGAACTCATATTTTCTATGAAATAGTCAGAAGTTTAGTTTTCAACATTGGATAATGTTGTCTATGTCCCTTTTGCAGCTTGTATATTTAAAGTTTACACAATTTACACAACATCCCAACTTTTTCTGATTTGGGATTGTATCATGAAAAGTCAAAATTGCATTAGCAACATGTCTATATCACAAGATAACATTTAATAAGATAAAGTGATGATTGAGGACAGTTTTCATTCAAGATCATATCAGGCAAACACAGCACATTGCACTGGTAATTGAGTCCATAAACAACTGATTGATTTTGAATCTACACAAAATATGCACTCAGTGTTCTTAGTCTTGTTGTCACGTGCCCGCCCCTCTGTAAATCAGTAAGTGTGTCCTCTAATAACCATGGAATTTATCTAATAATGTCATGTCATAACATTTTATTGCCCCTGTGTTAACATAGTCCTATTGACTTTCACGCACATGTCAGGATTGGTCCGATCCAACAGCTACCCCCTGCCCTTAGTTCTAATACTTTGGACGCAGCTGTTTTCAAGTGGGTTGCTAGATAACAACCATAAAGATAGAGAGGACTATTGACTGTACATATTCTGCATCCATTAATTAATCACCCCTTTCTATGAGTTTTCCATATTCATTGCCTCCACAGCAGACAGCCAACTGGCCACGAAAGTAATAAAGAGGGAGGGAGTGTTTCTTAACCATAAATGTCAAACAAGAGTAAATGTGATAGGCCTATACTGCATGCAAGCTAAGGGATAGCGAGAGAGAAATGGTTAACTTTAGGTCCCATTATACTTACTTTTCAATGTTTATCTTTAAGTCAAAATAGACCTATGGGTTGCACAAAATATGTCCCTGAAGCTATTTCCAAAAACATCCCCTCAGATTATACATTTTCAGCAGCTCCATTCTCACCAGTTTCAGTCCATTTCAGAATAGGCTGTTTCAGTCTGTTGGCTTCAATGCAAATGAGCTGTTGATGGCCACAACCCACTCCGGAACTGATTCCATGTTTACATCAACTGGCAGCATGGTCATAAGTCATTGGAGGATTCTCCGCCAGAAAGCGGTTGCTTCCAGGATAGGGTAGGCTTGGCTAGGCTGCGTTATTCGG
The DNA here is from genome assembly GCF_963854185.1 of Sardina pilchardus. Lineage (NCBI taxonomy): Eukaryota > Metazoa > Chordata > Actinopteri > Clupeiformes > Clupeidae > Sardina > Sardina pilchardus. The sequence goes on along the minus strand of NC_084995.1, from coordinate 15,781,714 downwards.
CCTTCAGCTTCATACCTATGGCCAAATTGCAACCGCGGGGATATCGTTTACCAAACCTGCTTCCACTCGTGGCATATTGCTTATATATGCCAACAACATAAAAGACGTTCAGATATTTTGCGTAGCCTAGCTACTGGCTACGACCAACATGGAGGATCTTTGACAGGAAGTTCCAAGCCTAGTGGGTGGGCATTTTCAGATGGGGGTGCGTAATCAATGCCCTATACGGCTCTGGGGGTAGTAATATTCAAATTTCCCTTATTGTGACGTCTCAATAAGGGAGATTTCTGACTAGCTCACAGAAGCGCATTTCTGACATCAACCTCTCTAAATTAGCGCAATAAAACTTAACGCATGGTTTTGTTTCCCAAATACACCCAAGTACAAAAGTACTGAAAAAGTTAGTTTTGCATAATATGGCCCCTTTAATATTCTTTTTTTAACCATGTGACTGTTTTGGTCATGAGATCTCCTGCATCTCATAGACAATATGTGACATTATTTTCATCCACTCTGTGATTTGTGTTGTCAAAGGGTTAAAGGAAACACATTTACAGCAGCCTTTGTATGGATTTGTAACACATGATGGTCAGGAGTTGCACCATGAGCACGAGATTGTTCATCAATACCCAAATCAATGTCAGTGACACTGAGTGCCCTAGAGCTGGATGTGGTGCGACAAAAACCCTCTCATGTCAATCTGGGCTGCATCTATATGAAAAACTCTCTTATGTTAATCTGGGCAGTATCTATGGAAAAACCCTCTCATGATAATCTGGGCTGCATCTATATGAAAAACTCCCTCGTGATAATCTGGGCTGCATCTATATGAAAAACCCTCTCATTATAATCTGGGCAGCATATGAAAAACCCTCTCATTATAATCTGGGCTGCATCTATATGAAAAACTCCCTCATGATAATCTGGGCTGCATCAATATGAAAAACTCTCTCGTGATAATCTGGGCTGTCTCTATATGTCAATCTGGGCTGTTTGTCACTTCAGCCAATATAATGACAACATCTTAACATCTTCTTGGGGTGTCCTTTAATTCCTCTTTTTAGGGATGGTTAAATCTGGAATTTATACACATTGCCCCTCTACTGAAATCTTGTATCAGAGGAGCAATGGAAAACCTGAAAATGTCATATTAGCCATATGAAGTGTCATAAAGGCCTTTAGCTAGACTAGCCACCAAGGATCGGACTTGGGTGTTCAATTGACTTTTCACTAATCTATGTCTAAGCCCGTAACACTTGTATTGCCTAACAGCAAATTAGGAACGATGATCAGCTCTTGTTTCCCCTGCCAGGTAGTGTAATCATCATGGGCCATAAACAAGGGGCATTTATCTAGGACATGTGCCGGTGATGATCAGCTATCAATTTAAAAGAACATTTACTCATTATGTTCAAGCCACTTAACGGTCAGTCACCTGTGATTAAATTATGATAGAACAATTTAAACACTCATGTTGATTTGTTTTACAAATGTCTAATTCAGTTGTCTGGGTAGTTTATGTAAGTTGATCTAAGAGAAAATACAAGAGCATACTTGGGAATTGTCTTTATGAACTTCCTCTTGAAGAATTAAATTTCATATTGAAATTAGACAACATTTTGACCATTCAAATAGAAATCCTGATGGGAAACATTTGAAATGTGTATGTAATCTGCTGCTGTGCATAAAAGATTGATTCTCTAGAGGGGGGTGGATTAACTCATGATTTGCATGAGGCATATGACTAAAGTTTATGGAACATTTGCATTTGTTGTTTCCACATACATGTTAAACTTTGCCCTGATGACATAACACTCTGATCCGCTGATCGGGAATTTTTCCTTGATTAGGATGATTTTACATTGCATTGCACAGTGGATGGAAACACAACACATGCAGTTGCCCATTATATTTAGCTATATTTATACAGTGTATGCGACCTTAAAACATCCTCCTTAAAAACTATTCCAGCAGTCCTTTGCAATACAGTGTGCATGCTGTGGCAGACAAGGAAAGCAAACTTGTAGCTTCCATACTGTAACTTCAGTTTCACAATTGGATGGATCATGTTGAACTTTTATTTTCTGATTACAAGAGAGTCCTACACTTTTGTAAGCTAGTTTGGTGATTTTAGTGGAAGTATCACACAAAATGCTTTTGGTGGCAGGTTCAAAGAAATATTATGTTGTCTGAGATGCAAACAATTTTTTTAGTTTCCTGGAAAGTGATATGCCTGCAATATAGTAATAAAGTTCAAGATAAATATCTGGGAATCGACCTAAGCACCTGGCAAATAGGGTTCTGAAAGATCATCCTGGCCATCCCTTAACCAACAGTCTGAGGCCATAAGACACTGCAGAAAGGCCCAAAGCTAGATAGCAGGGGATGAGTCCAATTCAGACAGACATTTCTGTTGACACAGCTACCTTTATGACCTTTAATATGTTTAGTTTCACCTTGAGCAAGGCATACCAACAGATGACACATTCACATGGAACTTATCCAGCTTTCTCAGACTGTCAAGACATAGCTGACCTTCCTTACACAGCATATTGGTATTGCAATCAAAGCTCAACTTGTTATCAATTATAGTCTGCAAGTACTTGTCTGCAAGTATAGTCTGCAAGTACTACAAATCGATTGTTTCTTTGCCCTAACCTTTGTATTTGATAGAAATTGATGCACATGTCTTTGGCTTTAGTCACATAGTCCATGACAAAACAGAGTGATGTCCCATCCTCACAGTGATGTTCAGTCCTTCCGAGCTCACTATGAACAAACCTCATCTGTGATGTTCTCCATGTGTCGTTATCGATCTCAGTGCTAGTCATCACCGGATGGTAAAGAAGAGGAGAGAGGTAGCCTGGCACGCCCTCCCAGTGACGTAACACCTTGGCCGTTGCTGTCGCTAATCGGGAAGGATTTCTGAATTCCCCAAATCTGCGGAACTGCCCCCTTTGGTCGAGAACCAATCAACTTTGAGCAGCTCCAACGGCTCTGGGTAGAGGCGTGTTCAAGGCAGAGGAAAGAGTGTTGTTTTTGGTTTAAACTCGGCAAACCGCTTTCTGACATCGACCAGTAGCAAATTGAGGCACTTAAAGGAGGCGGGTCAACCAAGCGCTTGGAGAAACCGACGTAGCACGGGCTCTTGGTCAGACTAAAGTCTTGCAGAGCCTTTCAAGTCGATGGTAATCAGGCTAGGAGAGAGGACCCCTGAACCCTGATCTAGTATGTTAAAGGTAGTCCAGTCTTGGTGTAGCCACGGGTGTGCTCGGGTGTGCCTGGGACACGTAATCATCGGCCTGACACACCATTTTGGCAAACATTGATAGCTTACATCAGTCAATTGGTTACACAGTCTTTGCTAATCAATAAACAAAGCAGTTCACTGTGTTGATTTATAGACCTATAATAAAACCTATTGTAAAATCATCCATAAAATAGGCGCTGAATTCTGAATTTTTGCTATACCTTAAAATAGCTTAATGGCTTAGAACAACTTAGAACTTCATTTGAGTTTAAAAATGAATCAATATGCCGCCTCTGAAAGTGAATTATTCAGATTGCGAGTAGCATATTTCAACATGCGTTTTTTGATGTGTTTTGTCATTACATGATCACGTTCATTTTGTGAGCACTACAGGCTATAGAGTAAAAGTAGTCAGAGAAGCTGGCTGCATGGGCTACCTCAAAGAGACTAAACCCAGAGATGACCAGAGCACTCAGATAACTTATAAACTTACTTTATTGTGGTGCACAGGCACACCTTAATTATATTTTGTGGCTACGCCCCAGCAGAGCAATGTGCATTTACTCTCACTCTCTGAGATCTGTTTGTGACAATGACTATTCACAGTATAGACTGAGATCACATCAGTAAGTTTTGTTTCTGGACAACGATGTACTGTATGTCAAGTCTTGTATTAAACATGTTCAACTCTTGGGCCAGAGTTGTACGACCTCCTGTAATACGTCCCCCACCCTTTCGTTGTCCTTATAGTTTAACCCCACCACCACGCTGAGCCTAATCTGTTATTGCTCAATTTGTTTCACATTGTTATGCTCGATTTTTTTATGGTTATGTTTATGGTTATGGGATTTGACAGATGTTTTTGTCTAAAGCGACATACAAATCAAAACAATGCAATAATTCAATTTAACAGTTAACAATTTGAAAAATGTGGTCCGACTACATTAGGGAGAATAGAATAGCTATAATAAACAATGTCAATTCAAGCAATAATCTAATGAAAATAAACAATGGAATACAATGTAATACAAAAAAAATCTTGTCTTAATGTAAGTGAATAACTGGGGAAGTTTTGTGGTGATACATAAAAGTTTAAAATTATATGGCGTTTTTAATGCAATAGTACACCATTTTCAAGACCCAAAATGACTGCTTTAATGACTTCTGAAAATTGTCAAACAAAGATTTCCTGATTCTTCAGGTTCTAAGGATTCCAAAAATATATAGTTTTCATAATCCCCAAAAAAATTGAACGAAATTACACAAGGAAACTGACTAATATCAAATTAAAAACTAATAGATAGGCTAATGCCAATTCAAGCAATGGCCTAATGAAAAAACATTACTACATTATACAAAGTTTTATGTATTACAAACCATAATCCATAAGAAGCACTTAACAGACTAAGTGCATGTTAAACAGATTGCTTTGATATTGATGTGTTTTCATTTATATTCACATCTTTAGGTGAGCTTATTCATGGTTTTTTTTGTATGGATGCATACAGTTCTCTCTCTATGTGTGTGTGTGTGTGTGTGTGTGTGTGTGTGTGTGGGTGTGTGTGTGTGTGTGTGTGTGTGTGTGTGTGTGAGTCTGTGTGTCTGTGTGTCTGACTGTGTGTCTGTGTGTCTGTGTCTGTGTCTGTGCGTGCGTGCGTGCGTGCGTGCGTGCGTGCGTGCGTGTGTGTGTGTGTGTGTGTGTGTGTGTGTTCTGAATTCCACTAGGCCTATTAGTTTGTTTTTCATTTGACATCACACACAGATTAGTTTATACCATCCAAATAAGTAAGAGATAATGAATTGTCCAGTGATCTGTATCGGAGAATAAGGAACATTCTTGCTTCATCCTGAATGGATTTGTTTTCTGAAAATGATCAGAATGATACATTAGCCCACTTACTGTATTACATGGCTAGGCTACTTGCCAAAACGAGTCAAGAAGCTTCACAAAATGGGTCTTTTAGAATTACTTGAAAATTTCAGGTGTTATGTTTTAACATATTACTTGCTGACATTCACTTTCCATCACGATAAGCAAATCAACTACTCGTGGAATGATGAAAGACATGATTCAGAGCATAGAACATCAAATAAGCAGTGTTTCCCAACCTTTTTTCCTTGAAAGCCCACTTCCCCGTGTCTAAGACAAGCCAGGGCACCCTATACCCGAACTCCTACCTGCTACACACACAAGACATTGTTTTATTGAACTGTCGGGGTTCGGGGATGAATTACCAAGGTTTATGCAAGCTATGAATTTACATGTGGAACAAAAATATGTTTTAATTTGCAGAGATTTTGCAGAGTTTTGATTATCCGGGTGTGTTATTGGAATTTTATACATTTAGTGTGTGCAAATATAATTTTGGTAATCTCACAACCTCAGCCCAGGCAACATTGTGAGGACCCCCTGCAATCTCTGGCGGCACCTGTTGGGGTCCCCAGATCCTAGGTTGGGAACCATGGAACACTCTACAGCATTAAGAAGAGCCATGTAACAAACCAGCATGTTGCACATAATGTTGCGTTTACTCTCCTTACAAAAAGTCCAACAACATAATATTTAATATTTAGTGTGGTTTTATTAGCTTTGTTTTACTCTTCCCAGAAGAGTACATAAATATAAAACAATAATGCACTGTTGCACAATTCAATTAATATCTTTATGTAGTCAATGATCAATAAGTTATCAAGTTCAGTCAAACTTCACAGTTTTTACTAAAAATGGTTTTAAGTTTAAGTTAAGGTTTGCTTTACAAAATATTGCATTTATTATAAAATAAATTGATAAGAGGATTTTTAAGTGCTTTACATTTCATTCTGATGTTAAACTGTGTAAAAATACTTGATGTCCTGCCCATACAACTAGGGCAAAAGTCCAGCTCAGACTGATATATGTTGCTCTGTAAAGTTGCAGTAGTATTCACCATTCTTCTGACATGAGTGTCCCATGGCACTTCCCTTTCAGTTTCACATTAATGGCATTTCTAGCTCAGTTCACCTAGACAGGCACTTTAACAACACTATTTGTCACGAAAATGATGCAGTACGACCAACCATATATGATATAGACAATATAAAGTCATTACGGCCATGTTATAACTTATCAACAAACAACGTGTGTGTCTTTTACAGAGATGTGGCCTTGATAATGTAGGGGGGCATTGCTGCTGCTGCATCGCCCTTGCCATTCATCACGGGGTTTTCATACACCTTCAGCGGGTGACCGTCCTTCTCTTCAATCGCCGCTACCTCCTCATCCGACGCTTGACAGCATTTGCAACAGCAGCAACAGCGTGATTGCATACAGGAGACAACGCGGTCCCAAGGCTCCAGGGAGTGCATCCAGAGCGGTAGGAAGTCCCAGGAGCGCAGGCCGCTGGGTAGCCACTGGGGCCGGCGATTCTGCAGCACGTTGACCACGGCGGCGAAGATGATGAGCACCACGATGGGCACGAGCACGCCGACCAGCACCTGCCAGCCGGCCATCGACAGGCTGAAGATGAAGAGCGGGATGATGAAGAAGCAGCTGAGGATGTAGAGGCCTGCGAACCAGCGGTACTGCGCTGTCGTGTCCCCAAGCGCCTTGGCCATCCGGATTGGCAGGCGCGTGAAGGGGATTGGGTACCACAGCAGTATACCGGTGATGTTAAACAGGAAATGCACAAGAGCAATCTATAAGGAGAGAGAGAGTGAGAGAGAGAGAGAGAGGTGTTGTGAATACAGTCAGGAATGTCATCATATGCCTCACTGCTAGTTGGTGGATTCTTTACTCACAGAGTTGCAGAATTGTTTGTAGATGTTATTGTTATTTTTGTTCAATTCTATGTAGTCTATTAATGGTATTTACATTTTTAAGGATTTTTTGTGATTTTATTTTACTACAAGCATTTTAGTGTAAAGTATATTGATGTCATTGCAAGTGACTTTTGACAAAAGCGTTAAATACCACATAAACATGTATGCGCGACTAACCTGTAATGAATTTGCCAGTGTTTCCCCAGGACTGGCCAAAGCTGCTAGAATGGCTGTTGTTGTCGTCCCAATATTTGATCCCAGTGACAGAGGATATGCTCTCTCAATACTAATGACCCCGATTCCTGAAAAGAAATATTTCCACACTGAGTAACATTCCAATTACTGAGTAACAATCCAACAACTTACATTGTAAAACTGAAGTTCAAAAGATACCCATCCAACAGCGAACTCGTAAAGTAGACGCACTCCCTTTTTAAGAAGCTGGTAGTGATTATCTAAGACCCGTTGACAGTAAGATAACATGAAAGGCCTCACTGACATGAATAAACAAAAGATAAACCAAACTACTGTGTACCCGCATGGTAACCGTAGGCAAAGAGAAGCCTGTGACAGCATGGGGCAAGGTGCAGAGAAAACAGTGGAAACAAGAATATGGATACACTGGGACATTTGTGTAAACTCCTTGATGTAGCAGCCACAACTTACCGACAAGTGGGGTGATGGCAGATGTGAACACTGAGCTGCTCTGAACGATGAAGGTCATTCCTGCGCCAACCACAATTGCGATGTAGCCCGTCACCCATCCGAAGGGGAATGGGAAGTCTGTGGAAACATGAGGACAAGATGCAACAGATATGTACAAACTGGCCTCAATTGCAGTACTGTTAAAACTGTTACGGGGTTTCAACCTTATTATTAATTGTACATGAACAGTTCAAACATACTATACATACTTCTGAATTTAATCAATTCACACATTATGTGAAGTTTCTCTGTTTTCCTCTCAAAAATTATTTCAATCCTAGTCCTAGTCCTGTATCCCATCCTAGTAGCATATACATTTCCAATGTATGTTGTGTATTATCATTCATCAGTCAATATAACATTGCTGACCAGTGTCCCATTTACGTGCAGAGTTCCTGTGTTCTCCTACCTGTGTTTAAGATCTTCTTGATGATCATGGCCACTTGGCCCTTTAGCATGGAGTTCAGCAGCTTGACAATAACAATGAGGCAGGAACAGAGAACCAGCAGTGAAGCAGCCAACAGGATCAACCCCACGGCCAGGTCAGACATGTTGGTATTCACAAAGAGGTGTGTGCCTGGGAACATGGACAGCAGAATCATGATCAATAAAGAATATGAAGCTTTGAGGGTGGGGGGTAAACTCAATTGTAATGCTTCGCCTTTTCTTCTGGCATTTGATTCAACATAGTTGGGCAAGCAGCTTTCCTCTAACTAACATCCTGTCACAGATCAAACTCTTCTAGATGAAATTTGTTTAAAAAGTGGCATGCTATATGGTGCATTTGTATTCTGGACATAATTATTTTCAACACTTCTCCATAGAGAAGTAATGAGAGCATAATCAGATTTTGTGAATCTAAAAAGCAGTGACTGGGTTTATATCAACATCAACAAAAAACCTACATTTTTTGATGTTTATGATTTCTGATACATTCTTCAGGGTCCAGGTCAGGTTCCCGTCTGTCCAACAGTGCAATGGAGATGTGCAATTCAGCGGACTGTCGACGGTCACATTCTGCAGGGTCTGAAACACCACATGACATGCAAACCATTCATGAGACAGTATTGGGTATTGATTGCATAGGGTAGTATAAAAATATATTCTTAAATTTCAGACATCATTATGTACCAACATTGTTCTGACGCATGTGTATGTGTATAGTTATATTTCTTTGTTTCTTCCCTCATCATAATAACCTTACCGTATTTTTGAAGGTGTCACACCAGATCTTGATGAGACTCATATTTTTTGCTTCAGGGTTGCCAGTAGCTATTGCATTGATAACTGTTTGATCCAGCTATGAAAGAGATAGGAATGTAAAGTATCCAGCTCAGAATTAGTGCTGAATGCGGTAAGAAATAACGCTCAACTTTACACTTGGACAATAGAATGTTTATGATGTGTGAATGCAATGATAAAAATAGATAAATAAATAACTCCAATAACTTGAAATAACTGCCTACCACATACCACTATAATGGATTCAGTCAGAGGGTCTGTGATGACACTTAAAATCTCTGGAGCATTGTCTCCAGATTGTATGTGGAAGGATTCAATCAAGAGCCCAGTGACTTTGTACAGGTACCCAGTAGCAACTTCCAATGGCAGCAGCACCAGCACAGAGAGCCAGTTGAAGAAATCATGTACTGTGGCTCCAGCAAAAGCCCTGGCAACAAAAGAGTCACACTTGTAGTGTCATATTTTGAATCTAACGCACTGACTGAAGAAATACTCTGAAGCATCTCACTTTGACTATCCAGATATAACCAGAGCCATATAGATATGTGTCTTTATATGGCTCCGCTTTAACCCTCTCTGATATAACTATACATAACGCTATATTGTTGACAACTAGAACATTCTAGAATGGAAGTGCATTGACCAGCTGCATCAAAAAGTTAACTTCTCTCAATAATATTAGACAAGAAGGTTGCAGTGTCTGTTAAGAATTGTGTATAGGGTGATATGTCATGTATTCGGTCAGTTGTCTTGACAAATACATCTCCAAGGTGATTCTTGTTGGACATGTTAATGAGAATGAAGTTTCTGAAAGAAGTATGCCATGTGACCTCTACAGCGTAAAAATATTACACCACCACAAAGGAAAATCTTAAGGGGAATTTCAATATATTCTCAGCCCTGTTGGTAGATGACTTTCATTTGGACCAAAAACAATGAAATTCTGTTCGGTAATGACCTAGCTATGCGAGGAGGCATATAGGCACAGCCTATAGGTTAACCATAACTTACCTGCGGAACTTGCTCCTGTCACCAACCTGTGTCATTGCCACAACAGTGTTAGTCACGGATGTCCCAATGTTGGTGCCCATGATCACAGGAACTGCTGTGGACACCTTTAACACTGTGGAGGGTAGAGAGAGTCTAAAGATTAGAGACAGATCATCTGAATAAACCACAACCTGAATGTCCATGACAGTCCATTGCCCACTCCACTGTCCTGTTTTAAAGACTCACATCCTGATGAGACCATGCTGACCACTATGGAGGAGGAGGTGCTGGAGCTCTGGACCAGAAGTGTAACCAGCACTCCGATGACCAGGCCGGCCAGTGGATTAGAAAGCACGGCATTGTCTTGGAAAATATCTCCTGCGACTTTTCCTGATGGGAATTATAGGGGGGAAACTCGTATGAGTGAGGCTGGGAGAGGTAGCATTTTAAGGCCAGTATTTACAGATTCACATCAAATAGATCAACTGAGTTTTGGATGAACCTAAACATAATTTTAGTGTATTTGCACAAATACATGCATACAGTATATACTGAATCTATTCATATTTGTATTTGTTTTCTTCATGTTGATTTAAAAAAAATATGACTGTTACCTCCAACAAGCTGAAATGCTGAGCTGAGGAGATCCAATGAGCAGACAAATACGTAGAGGCAAGCAGGTAGAGCGATCAGCTTTCCCGCTGTAATTGCCACCCTTGTAACTTTTCCTTTTGTGTCCAAATCTGTGTGAGGCAGAGACATAACAGGAGACTTTAATCCTGAACCTGAATCAGGGGGGTATTCCAAGTATGTGGTTTAGTCACAAACCTGGGCAAGTTAACTCCACACTAAGTGGTAAACCTCCTAATAGAAGAGCTGTATGGCTTCATTCTCCTAACAAAACAATCAAATGTTAAACAGGAAGGGTGTCGCGCCAGTAAATCCAGTCCTGATGGGTGCGTCAGTTCCAAAATTAGTATATTCAGCAGCAGTCAGGAGGAACGGAACTCGCACACCACTGTAGCCGATAATCGGCTACAGTGGTGTGCGAGTTCCTAACAAAACAATGCCATAGGGCTCTTGTTGTAGGAGGTTTACTACTTACTCCAAGTTAACTTACCCAGGTCTGTCACTAAACCACGTACTTGGAACACCCCACTGAATCTGAAAGTAATGTATGGTCACCCATGCCGTGCCTCTGAAGTGCTCTATCATATAAGCATAATGAGATTTGGATGTGGAAACAGGAGGCCTTACCGGACCATTTCACCCCAGTGTCATGGAGTTCAGGTAGGTCCCACGGGTCTTCCTGCTCATTCTCACCCTCAATCAGAGCCACTGTAGAGTGGGCAGCCGCAATGGGCACTGACTTCTCCTCATTCACTACATGAGACATAGTGAGAGCATATTAAATATGAGAATTGTGGAGAATTACAAGATAATTACATGATAATTGATAATTGTAATTACATAACAACATTTATGCAAAAGGCCCAAACACACACACACACACGCACACGCACACACACACACACACACACAATATGCAGAGGTATAATACGTACTGTTTGCGATGTCTGTATGCTCCCTATGCTATCCTCAAGTTCTGGCCTATAGGGGCAGTTCCCTGAAAAGCACCAACATTCACATCATTTCTCTTAATACCACAATGCCACAAAAGGCTAAAAAAAACAGAGAAAAAAAGTCTGCTTTTCAAGACTCTCCTTCAGTTGATATGTGTTTATTTAAGGGACAGGTGTGGGTGGCTCTTTTCTCTCCTTTTTAGGTCCGAGTCACAACCGCCATCTCAGAATGGCTACTATAATTGGCCTTTTGCATTTCTATTCTTGTGTGTTGCACATATGTACTGTGCAATAATGTAACAGGTTCATGGTCAGCACGGGTCAGTTACTTACATAACTAGCCTATCTCTTGTTGTCAGTTGTAATGTACTTTTAGATAACGGACCTATCATAAATCATGGGTGTGTTAGTGTTTAACTCAGCAGGAACGGAGATTGCAGGTAGTATAATTAGATCTTAATAATTAAAGGAGATATACACACACCATCTATCTTGTAATTGATCATGCAGCCATCCATTCATTCATTGACTGGTTCATTCATGAATGAATACATTAAGTCATTCATTCATTTTCTTTTTCCTCTTAAAACATGAATTACTGAATTTATTCTCTCTCTGAGCAAAAAAGAGAATATCACATCATAATTTTGGGCGATCGTGTTGTCTGTTCTGTGACATTCCCAGGGGATGACCAATAGTACTTGATAGTATAATTTAGGCGTTTCTCTCACAACTAAGCTGTATCAAACTATAAAATTCATGGAAATTTATTCTACTTTATACCTAAATTGGTTCAATGATAACACAATCAAGAGTATAAGACCATTGAATGACAATAATCTTGGTTCCAAAATGCTCTATCTCCATTTTTGAAAACATTAATAAGTCATGTTATTTAATTGTGTATTTGTATGTCAACAAAATTGCAGTTTTGTGAAAATGGGGGATATAGCATTTTGGAACCAAAGTCTTCACTTCTAATAAATAGAGGGACTGGCGTATATGCAATTGAAGTGTAGCAACAGCAGTAACATATATTTGCCTCTGGATGACTTGCTGGGGTTATGATGTTGTTACAGGTTATTAATTATGAACTGCTTTGCTATTAACTACATTATAATTACAGACAAGAGAAATTAGCATAGTCTATTTCTGAACTACACCTCATGTAATTTTATAATTAATTCATTCACTTAAAACTCTCATATTTTTATGTAATCACATGTCCGATTCGAGTGACTCACTTCAAATATGCTGTTGAATATATTCACACAAGATTTGTTTTTCCATTGTAGAAGAACATGAAGAGTTCTATGAGTAGGTCATCAAGTTAGTAGTGAACGCTTGCAACAATCTAGTCAGAAGTTCCCCCGTCATAGTTCTATCAGAGAAATAATAGGTCTGATATCTCAATGTAGCACCACAGCATGTCGGTGAGACGATTAACCAACACTTACCTGTGGCTGTCCAAGCGGTTCTCCAAGTCTCCACCAGTGAGTGGTCAGTCCCAGTGAAGATCTTCTCCAACACAAGGCAAGAGAGGAGTGCCACGTGTGTGATCTTGTTATCTGAATATCTGTGTCCTCCTCTGTGACTTAGCTTATCTACCGCTGATAGCACCCCCTTGGTTCAAAACTGTCTTTACTGTACACTGACAGGAACTCTGCCAAAGCGTCCAAAGTCACAACAGGAACATAGCTGTGAAACCCTGCGTTGTTTCAAAGAACAATATCTGGTATGGTGATAGATTCCTGTCTATTACAAACACATGTGCCACTCAACTTTTCAATAGACTACAGAACCTTCCTGTTTGAAGTCTTCTCTTATAAGTAAATAATGTAAAAGTTGAGATGCCAAAATAAGGGAGCATTACCTCCATGAGATACAATTTTGCACTCTCTTCCCAACTTCAGTGACTCTCTTTTATAGTCCATTGGACATTGTATGGAGGATTCCCCCTGTACAAGGTTTACCCCTCTGATGTAACGAAGGAGGGGCAAGCGTGGATAGTGTGTGTGTGTGTGTGTGTGTGTGTGTGTGTGTGTGTGTGTGTGTGTGTGTGTGTGTGTGTGGGAGGGGTTTGTATGACTCTAATTGAACCTGTTAGCACCCATGCGTGCATTTATCTGTTTCCATGTGTTTTGGGTGAGAGCAAAAAGGAAAGACTCTGGACATAGCACAACAATGTAGGGCAACGATCGATTCATGAGCTATTGAACATTCAGCCACATGATTATTTTCACAGCTCACTATTTTTATTATAAGTTATATATATAGGTTTTAGGATAACAATCGCACAATCATAATATTATACCTTGCCATTTCATTTGTTGAGTAACTTGGAACATTATTAAAATAATAATAATGATAATAATGATAATAATAATTACATTTTCAAATAGTTCAAAATTCAAACGTAAAAAAAGATACAAAATTAAGAGCTGATACAGTGAATTAAGTATCTCTCTCTCTCTTCCACTCGGTGTGTGTGTGTGCATGAGAGAGAGAGAGAGAGAGAGAGGAAATGGAGATCGGAAAATTGCAGTGGAGGACAGCATTGCTATATTTAGCAGATCAATATCCAAATTGACTATTTATTCCCATAAAAATGGAGGAAAACAGAATAGCCTTTTCCTGGATCAAGTTCAAAACATGGACCAACTGTACTCCAGCAGTGTGGTGTCAGTTCATATTAGGTCAGGTTATGTCATCTCTCTGTGTGCCTTTGATGTCCAGTAACCATTTATAGACAACATGCAATTCTGTAGTTTTATTTCTCCTTAACACATAGGCCTACACATTGAATATGAGTAATTTGTTACACTGAAGTAAATGTGTTTAGATGTACAAATAATTTTGTCTACCAATGTATCTACTATCTTTCCATTGTTACTCTATCATTCGAACACCTCGAGTGTAACAGGTTAGAACATGCACTTGTATGTTATATAATATAATTGCATGACAGATCTAGTTACATTTCATACAGTTTTAATATTTTCTTTTATACTGCTAGTCAGTGTTGTGTCAAGTCACTATGCATCGAGTCCGAGTCCAGGATCAAGTCTCCAGTGTTCAAGTCCGAGTCAAGTCCAAGTCATTAAAAAAAAATCAGAGTCAAGTCTGAGTCGAGCCCACTACTCATCCGAGTCAAGTCCGAGTCGAGTCACCATTGACTCAAGTCGAATCCTCATTGGTCAAGTTGAGTCCAAGTTCCGGACTAAAGTAAGCATAACCTACCTGGAACATGACATGTGATGTATGACATGACGCAGTAACATTCCATTGCAATAATATTGATATTAAAAATAATTTCGATATTAAAATCATACACCAAATAATATTCTAATCAGTGCTTAAAGAGTCACTGCACCCTAAAATATGTTTTTTTGAGCTGTTGATTGACTGAAAATGCTCATAAGTGGTGAACTGTACTATTACCAGGGTTAATATTGACTAAAATCGTGTTTCTCGACAAAAGTAACATTTCGTCTGATTTTGTATTGGAGATATTGCTCTCCGCGCATTCTACAGGTTGAAACATGCCATGGCATGTTGGTCCAAAATGCTATTGGAATGCTGACGAAGTCCTGTACTTCTCGTCCAACACTACGTCACCGGGTCGTTACAAATTAGGAATGAAACGCCCCAACACCTGCTGCCCTGATTAGCCTACCTGTGATAAGCCATGTCTGCAGCACTCATTCCCAGATTGACACAAAATCACCATGGTTGATTGGTTGCAGCAGTGCTGCACTCCCCCTCCAAATTTCAGAACGTCTCGCCCATTTTGAAAGCCTTTTTCAGATATGTGAAGTGGGTGGAGTTATTGGGTGAAGTGACTCTTTAATTTGTAAAGTGGGAGGTGCCGAAACACAGATGGGGGGGGGGGGGGTGTCCGGCAACCCACGGGTATATGGAATGCAATATAGCCCAGCTGACTTTGCGCAGCTCTCTGTCCGCGTTTCAATGATGCGCTTTTGTGCCGCTGTCTGGATGGTGCTGACACAGTTGCAAATTCAACACCAAAAGCAATGAACCGCATGTTTTCTTCTAGTGAGGGTCTGTATGGGGGAGAGGTGTGTGTTCGCAGCATCATGAGCAATTTGTTACATTTTCTTATTGAATACAGTCATCCATACGATTGCTTCACCTTATATTGTCCATATTCAGTTTATACACTATCTTTGGGTTACCTTTGTGAATTTACCTTTAAAATGTTTACCTGTCTAGCCTACCGTTTTGCCACATGCCAGAATTAGCCTTGCACTACACAGCATAATGTTCAGGGCTAACACCCTGACCCTTTGCCTCACTCTGATGCCATCAGAAGTGGAAGTACTGTCTCTGGTCCAGTGGCACATTAGCCAGTACCGGCAAGTACTTGGACTTTTACTTTCTGAGCCCGGGATGTCCGCCTCTGATCCAGGGGTCCCAGCAGAGTTTGATCCTGCTGTCGGCAGACATATCTGAATTCATCGGAGTGCTCAGAGTATGGAGACCAACGGCATTGCAACACTATAGGTAAAAAGAGCACCATAGTTGATAGCACCAGCATTAATATAACTAAATCTGTCTTTGCTCCACTCCATACACTGACAGATCCTGTTAGTGCCGAGTCAGGTACCAATGAGGATGACAAACAGGAAGGGAAGAGAAGGGTGAGAGAAGGATAACTGAAGAGGGCAGAATTCACCACAAGACCCAAGGTTTATGGATTCTCAACTGAACTGAAAATTGGCCTTTCGGCTGCCCAGGTCAGGACTGGCGCCAGAAGGGAGTGGTGGAGGGAGTGCCCGCAGCGATACCAGAGTGGATGTGCTGCCAGGAGGTAGCGCTCTAAAGATAATCCAGAGCATGAAACCCTCTCCTGCTGACGGGGCAAAATAGAAGACTACAGCTGGCACCAACTTCTTTGCCTCAGTTGGTGTCATGTTGCGAGTAGGGATCATGTCTCTAAGTAGAGAGAGATAATGGGGGATGCCCTTATGTAGACAATCATAAATGCTGCTGGCTGTATGATAAGTTGAATGAGGTCAGTGGCAAGGATGTTGACATGAGCTATGTTACCAGCCTTAATCAAGTCATAAGGGCAATTCAACACCAAGGGTCCTCCAATCTAGTCCAGGTGGTAATTTCAGCCACAAGTACTGGCTGATTGTTGCTGATTATGTGTGACTGAATTTTTGGTTTTGTTGGCCATCACAAATAAAAAGAAATGGAAGAAAAATGTATTGAAGCGTAACTAAATGAGCCCAGGGTATTTTCAGGTATTTTTGTAATATTGTTCAAAACAGCACCAAGACTAAACACCTTTACCAGATCCTCTTGAAGGAAAGGCCATTATGTGACGTGAGATCCCGACTTTCCTTCGTAAGTCCAGTTGGAAAGTGTTCTTAACAGTCTAACAAACTCCAGGTTCGCTGTGTGTTGCATGCTTCGTTTTATGTTTAGAGACCCTGAGCAAGCTTTCTGCCAAAGCGTGCAACATAGCTGTGAAACCCTGCGTTGTTTCAAAGAACAATACCTACTGTATGATGATAGATTCCTGTCTATTACAAAAACATGTGCCACTCAACTTTTCGCCGTTACGCTTTTAGTTGGTAATAGCCACAATCTCAGGTAGCCTTTCAGGCTTTACTTGCTCCTCTTTAGAGTTAGTTGTTCTTAAAAACCAAACAGATGTAAGATGGCATTTGACTCTGTTTGGAAGTACTCTTGTTTGAGGATCCAGCATGATGTTATTGAACAGAATGCTCTATAAATGATAGCTAAAAAAACATGTGTTAAACATTTTCAAATGGTTTAAAAACATCCTGTTGAGAAAAAGCCCTCCTCTTGTCACAGCCAAAGTCCAATTTAAGTTCAACTTGAGATCTAAAAATACAAATTTCCTTCTTAATCTATTCTTATTTTGCCTCATTTCTTCTAAAGACTTTGTCAAGACAAGAAATGTTCCTTTACGTGTTTTGTAGAAAGGAAGCCAGCCCAGATCTAAGGTCATGAAATTCGGTCTGGACTTGGTCCATTGAGAAGCATATGCACGGACAAGAACACTAGGTGTTCAGGTCAATCAAATAATTTGGCCGGGCTTTATGATAGACATGATCAATGCCAAGTCATTCATGTCACCTGAGCGCACTTCAGTTGATTTTGTTCACAAATAAAATTGCTGTTGCTATAGAGGCAAGACCATAAGAATTTGCTATTATGTCTAAATAATAGCAAATACATAAACACTAATATATTGATATATTAATAAATAAATAAATAGATAATAGAAAACAGAAAACAGTTATGGCATTTCCTTTGTCAAGAGGGATGTTTGGGATGTTCTCCATACAGGATTCACATATTGTGTTGCTCTGATTGGTTAGGTCTATCCAATTGTGTGCATATTCCACCTGAATTGTTTGAAACACACCCCCATATCCCAATGGTGCAGTAACAGATTCAATTCTGAATAAAATTGAGTTCTGTCAGAAAGACTCAATTCTCATTCATTACTTTCGACCAATCACCAGTCTGCATCAGTCTTTAAAATGACACGTCTTTGCACCTGCTTTCCGCTTTCAGGTGCCGATTTTTCGATGTCCCCACCATCCCTCCCTAACCGCCACCAGTTTGGCCTTGTCCATTGTCCAGGGGGAAGGCTCCGCCCTCTGCCGTCATTCCGGCAGGATCTGCAAGGGTCTGCACACACAGTGACCTGGACTGAGGACGGAGCCTATGCCAAAGACTCTCATTGCTGCTTGTCATTCGTAAATCCTTTGATGGATTAAAACATAATATGTTAACTAACATCATGCCTGTCCCCGAGTCTTTCTTATAGAACTAACCTTAAATGTTTTTGCAAATAATGTGCTTAAAATTGGTTTACATTAACGTTTTCATTATTAAAGCATCACCTGATACAAGAAAATTCACGTTTCTCTCTATGTACCCACTCTACCTGAATACTCTAAGAATAATTTCCTTTTCTCAAAAGACTGAAAATTAATTTTGAAAATATACAATGCAAACGAGACACGAGAAGTCTTGAGAATCTTGCTCACAGTGCTTACAGTGAAACCAATGTCCTATCTTGATGATGTGTAATTCATTCAGATCTATAAGATCAGATACAGTTGTGCTCTAAGAGGAATAAAAATACACATATTTTATTTATCTTAATGTCTTGCTTAAAAACTGTTTTCTTTGTAAATGAATAATGCATCATATTAAATAAATGTTCTTCCTTAAAATGCAGGGCCATACACATACCCATGTTAAATTCCCATATAGAGGGAGGCAGGTTTTTATTTGTAAAGGCCAGTTATGTCATGGATCTATATGTCATGGATCTAGATATGCATCCTGATGAAGTTCCCTTGGCCTTTGGAATTAAACTAGCCCCACATCACCACACACCCCTCAGGATACCTAGACTGGCATAGTTTTATTTCAGTTAACCTATAGCTGATTTGCACTGAGAGATTATCCAAATATCTAAACAAGAATCTCAATCGTGAGATATAGGTGAAGGCTTTACTGTCATGTAGGAGATGAGAGGTGTCATTCAGGACACTCATCAGCTTGTGAAGCATCCTCCTCTCTGCCACCACATCCAATAAGTCCAACTGAGTTCCACTCCACCCCCTGCAGGCCGTAGATGACAGGGCTGGTGTTCTTATTTAGCCTATTGACAGAAGAAAATGAGTCCACACACTATGCTGCTTAATAGACACATAGGCATAGATCAAGTGGTGATGATTGTGGTCTAAGCAAGTATTCAAATGTCTAGAGTGTGCTACGAACACAATTTCTCAAACTTCTGTGTGCATCCAAGGACTGGCATTCAGCACATCAAATTGGGCAAACTCTGACATGCATTTTGATGAGTGAGCCCAATTAAACTCTAGGAGATGCTAAACATTCCTTACACTAGCACCAGCGATGAAAACCTATAGCCTTAAATGGACCACACTGCAACTTGAGTTTTTATGTGTGTGTGTGCCAAAGTTGTCTACAAAAGAAGCCATCTCATCATATTTGATCTTGTTTAGAGACACCACAGCCACTTTCACCATATCATCCTACAGTGCAGGTCTCTATCCTTGTTAATATTCTACTGCCATGCAGGCGAGTGTTAGCCAGCCTCCTCCTGTGAACATGGGGAAAGATCGTCCAAGTCAGCTAGTGAGCGAGAACTTATCTTTCAATGTGTCATTACTTTCTCGTTTATCAGTTTGCTAAATGAGCACATTTCTACAATCAGCCCTCATGGTACGCATTATGATCTGAGGGGGCAAGATTTTTTTTGGAATGTTTTTCCTGCTTAGAAATAGTTACTTTAAATATTTGTTTTATTTTATTTTTAGAATACCATAATGGAAAAGGTTAAACTATGTATGTTTTCTTATACAAAAAATAAGGAATATTTGTTTAGAACATATTTTTATATAGCCAGAGACATAGAAAGCAGAATTATGTAGTTTTTACTCCATAATATTATCTATTTTTTGCAAAAAAGTATCATATCATTTTCACCCGTTGCCCACAGGCAACATTGTTCCACGGTGGAACACTATCATAATCAAACCAAAATATGTTCAAATCATCATGAATATTATTTTAAATTACTATTTATTGAAAATAAAAGTAGAAAAAAGTACAACGAGTAAAAAACACCCTCCAACCCCTCAATTATATAAAGTATGGCCTACTGTGATTCCATTACGGTACAATGTTGCCTGTGCAATTTTCTACAATATTTTATATACATAAAACTTAATGAAAATACATCAATGCTTGTCAATGAAGGCACACAATTTATTTGAAAGATGCAAACTTGAGGGAAATTAGTGAAATTCACACTTCTCTAGGGTGAAAATATGACACCCAGCCAAACGTGTGCATGTGCTGTAAGAAGGGTCAAACTAGCAGCCTGTGAGTCATGTGACCATTATTCTGCATTTCCATTGGTTAGTAGAGTTGTCCAGTTCTTAAAGTGGTAGGCTATTTAAGGGATGCCTCATTTTATTACAACAAGGCAAAATAGGCTATGTTGCCTACAGGCAACACCGGTCCATAGAGGGTCAAACAGTAATGCACTTTAGACTTTTATTATGAAAACGTAGCGGCCATATTGCAATTTTCGTCACATGACTTCACTTCACCCCGTCCTCCCGACAGCGATGCTCATGCTGTCGAAAGCCAGGTTACGCTACTGTGACAACTACTAGCTTATTATGAAAGAAAGTGAAAATTTACAATAAGGCTAGTGTGTAAAGCTTCGACATGTCTCAAGCCTCGTCTAGTTTTACGGACGACAGTCAAGAGAATGTGGCCCAGGTAGGCATGCAGCAAGACACTGTGACATGAAGACACTGTCATTGTAAACTGGCTTTGACTTTCAAAAGAGATGCAATTAGCCTTTGTCACCATGAACAAGTTGCTAGCCTCTCTCGCCTTGACTTACATGACTTGAAGTGGCCTATCTATCCAACTGCCTTTAAAGCATTGCAGTCCTAAATGATATCTTTATTACAGCGTCCCCCCGTGAGTTTGGATTACGTTCCAACAGAGGAGGAAACAAGGGTCTTTAAAGAATGCAACCAAGAAAGTTTCTGGTACCGATGTGAGTTATCTTGCTAACGTTAGCCTATCACCATGACTTCATAACGAATTGAATGCACCATATTTAGACTACTATCCAGCAAAATATATTGACGTTTGTGTATTTCGCATTTCCAGCCGCCCCAATATCAGTCATAAGCATGGCTGTCACTCAAGCCCTCGTCACTAGAGGTAGGCTAGTGTCTTGTCTTCCTCATGGTGTCACCGTGTTGTAAGCAGATGTGTTAGCCTAGTTATATTCCTTGCAGTAAGAGTAAACTGTGTTTGTATAGATAGAGCATTGATCCAATTATTTTTGAATAGGAGCCCTCACATCATCATCAAGGTTCGGATCCCTGCCCAAAGTAGTATGTGAGTAGCCTACTTTATCAAAGTGCTGCTGTTGGTGTTGCTATTTGTGCATACACCACTTTGGTCAACTGTTGTTTTTTTAAATGTGCTATACAAATAAATTGACATTGACATTGACATAGTAAGAGTGTGGATATATTATGAGGGCATATGTGTTCTGCAGTTGCTGGTATATGTGGATATTTAGGGGGTAAGGTATCCTACATGAAAACATGTCAGGAGAAGTTTAAGAATCTTCCAAATTCCCCTCTTGGAGAAGCCATCAGACAAAGACAGCGTCATGTGCCATTGCAGTAAGTTTCATAGGCCTACTTCTACATGCACATTAAACTGCAAGTATTAGCAATGAGGTCTCCATTGTTAAAATTGCCCCACAACATTGTTTCTGTCCTCCCAGGTTTCCCCAGGATCAATCTGAATTTGTAGACCCCAATAAGTCTACATCTGAGCCAATGTTCCAGACAGAACGCACTTCCCAGAGTGATTTCAGTTACAGTGAACCAGGCGAGTCAACCAATACACTCAAACACACACACACACACACACACACACACACACACACACACACACACACACACACACACACACACACACGTATCATGTATTAATACATTAAAAACATGACATAAGAGCAGGGGTTTCAACAGTGCCTCTCATCATTCACTGCAGAGGCCTCTTATCAGTATGAGGAGGATCCAAAGAGACCGGATGTCCGTTATGAGGAGCTGCGCAGCAGAAACCGCGAGAACTATGAGAGTACTTTGACACAGAGGGCTGATGCTCTCCTCAAGCCCCCCTCAGGCAGTCCCACCGTAAAGAAGGAGGGTGAGTCATATCTTCAGACTTACAAAAACTGCATCGAAAGCACAAGAATGTTTGTGGCAAGATGGACTACTCCCATGGAATGCAAATTGATTTGATGGTTTAAAACAAAATAACATTATGTCCTTTTAATGTTAAAAAGAGCACGCCTGAAGCAGGGGGGTAATCTCTGGGGCAAATGTTTTTATTTCCATTGCTGCTAGTACATTAGCATCTATTCAAATTGTATATTTGTGCATATTCATGATGCCTAACATCGCAAATGGTGTTTAGAGCATGTATGATAACTGAGCACGGTTTATTCTTCTTTACTCTGTCTTACTCTACCCAGGTAAGAAAAACCTGTATGGAGATGACTGGGAAGAGTAACCATCTACCTGTCCAGTGTGTTCAACAGATATCCTCTTTTTGTGTTCGATGACATTTACTCAACTGTCCTGTTCATATTTATGCTAAATACATACAGTATATGTCCATCTTGTGCCCTGTGTCTGATTTCGACTGGTATGTTATAGGCTATGTGTGTCAGTCTCTAGCTAGATTTGACTTGCATTTGAGGAGAGATCAGTTTGGAGAGAGAGCCAGTTTGACATTTGTCATTTAAAATAATTTGTAAATGGAGGCTATGCTTACAGGTTTTAAGCCAGCTCAAAAGTTCACATGGCCACACAAATTAAATCAGCTTGATATAGTATTTCAATTCTCAATCTCATTTGAAACACACCTTCACACTGCATGAATAGTGGGAGCTCAATAGCGCATATTTTGTTCACATTTACCATAGTTGTTTCCAAATGTAAATGCATATAACATGTTCATTTAGCCTATCTAGGGAATGAGCATGCTTAGCCAAAAGGACATAGCTATTACAATATAATTACAATTGTGTGCCTCATGAACTACTTAATTTATCAGTTAACAAATAATTGTAAATGTGAATAAACAGTAAAACAATTATTTTTTTTAATAAAAGCCTGTTCTTTTACGAAGGGTTACATGAACAGTTTAAAATTATATGTCAGCAAGGATGGGCAGAACACGTGGAACCAGTTATTATGTGGTTGCCCTGCTGCAGCATTGCTCAAAAGGTGTCTCCATATATCACCAAAAACACAATGAAAAAAAAAAACATATTTATGGCATCTTACACAGTGACCAGTTAGTTAAAAACCAACTAAAAGGGTCATGATCCTTCCTGATCAACAGTGTTACACAGTGCTATATCAAGCTATCTGAGCATGCATTGACAATGTCAGATATGTCTCTACTTTGTACCCTACCTCTTGACAAGGCCAGTTGTGGCTTTTTTGAGTGCAGCAAGATCCTGCATATCTATCTATTTTAAATGTTATACCTTAGAAAAGAATGTTTAGCCTAAATTGGAGAGCTTTGATTTATATATTTTGCCGATAAGATTGAGCTAAACAACTGTTTCTATGAAGGGGGAAATTATTATTATTATTATTATTATTATTATTATTATTATTATTATTATTAAGAGATTGTAGGCCTATCTTTCAAATATCTCAGTACGTGGTGACGTAGTTTATGTATTGACGCAAACGCGTTTATCTCGCGACATTACCTTCATCGCGGCGGATGTTGATGTTTTGGTTCATAGTTTACCCATACTCTGGATTTTTTCCGTTTTGTCGTGGTACAACCAAGTTTTGCTCGAGAGCTTGTCTCTGTTTTGGAAATACTGTCTATCTCGGCGCTTCTTCCGAGAAGCGAGAAGCCGAGACAGGCAATGATGGAGGACTTTGACGAGATCTACGAAGAGGAGGAGGAAGAAGAGGAGGACGAAGACAGGGCCGCGGAGGAGCAGCTACTAAAGTATGCTCCGGACCCGGTGGTAGTGCGCGGATCCGGCCACGTCACTGTGTAAGATACCGGGGAGGTTAAAGTGAAATAAAGTGGTGTCGTTTAATTTGTTACTTTGTGCATTTTACGTCAGTTCAGCAGGTGAAGTCCTGTTCTACTGAGAAGGACTGTCGCCGTGAAGGTCCCAGCAGACCAGTCTTCTCGGCTAGCTTGGTGGTTGCTAACGCCAGTGTGCGAATGTCGATTGAGAAATGTAAACGATAAATTACTCAACTCTTGCGACGGTAACGTTAGCTGGTTTTTAGGGATTAATAAAGTATGATGTTTAGTAGTCTCTTCAGTTTTTCAGTCCCAAATTATCTCCTACCACTGTCGCTTTGTAGCCTGTATGCTTAAAGCCCCGGCTAGTAAGGAGATTTAAAACTGATAAAGTGAGTTCCTGTCTTGCACTTTGCAGAGACAGGTTGAATGTTCTATGTTGCTCTGATATGCGTGACATTGGTTAAGTAACGTTAGGTCTATTAACAATGTACATTAAAGCGCCTGAACGGCATCATTATCGACCGGTCAGGCAGTTTTGCTCATTTGTCTTTCTCTCCATCCTAGGTTTGGACTCAGCAATAAATTTGAGTCAGAGTTCCCTTCAGCACTTACTGGGAAGGTGAGGTATCCGTTAAGCAAGTAGTGAACAACAAGAACAATGTCCTAGAGATTTCACAGTGTGTTATGTCTGTTAAGTCATCTGTAAGGTCGTTCATTTGACACAAGGTGCTTTCTTCTGGTGTGTAGGTTGCACCCGAGGAGTTCAAAGCCAGTATTAACCGAGTAAATGGCTGTTTGAAGAAGACTTTGCCAGTGAACGTCCGCTGGCTTCTGTGCGGGTGCCTGTGCTGCTGTTGTACACTAGGCTTCAGTTTGTGGCCTGTGATCTGCCTTAGCAAGCGAGTAGGTTCTCTCTAGCTCTCAAATTCCTTATTATGTGATGCTCACAGCTTGTACCCTGCAGCATTATAACAAAATACGTCCTAACATTTTCTCCCTTCAATCCCTTTTCAGACTCGCAGGTCTATAGAAAAGTTGTTGGAATGGGAGAACAGCAGACTGTATCACAAGGTAAATTGTTTTGTGGAGCAAAATTAGTTTATTAGTTATTCTTTTTAATAACGTTTTTGGCACAGTCCATGATGTGAAATGTATTTGCTTTTGGTTACTTTCTTGTTTCTAGTTGTGTTTGCACTGGAGGTTGAGCAAGAGGAAGTGTGAAACCAACAACATGATGGAATATGTAAGTTGACCAGTCATTCAAACTTGTCCTTTGAGTGGTTGTCAGTGAAGCAATGATGCGATCATACTATTACGCTACGAATTGTGGTGTTTTTTTGTTGTTGTTGTTGTTTTGCTCACAGATAATTTCTTCTCATTCACAACACAGGTCATACTCATAGAGTTTCTACCCAAGATTCCCATCTTCAGGCCTGACTAATGTGGGTTTGCCCCACGAGCCTCTGGTGTGGTCTGCCCATGGTGCCTTGCTTCGGTACTGTCACGGTTGTCATGTGGCTTCTCTCCAGTTAAACTTTTTCAAGAAGAAACTGGTTTTGCCTCTTAAATCCCTACCCTTTCTGCACAGACAGACCCTGTTTACACATGGCCATTCACAATAATGCTGGGGATTGCCTGGGCATCTATATGTGTTTGGGTTCATCACCCCCCAAACTGGCTCACCTAGTAAGGATGGACATGGAAAAGGCCACAAAAGATGGACTCCTGCGTCTCACCATGAACTGGAGTGGTTACCTCCCGATTCCACACTTCAGATCTGATTCTACACACGTTACCCTCTTAACAAATTTGGCCCTCTTTGTCCAACTCAACTCCTCTTTGAACAGTGAGAGACGACATTGTGCACCAGCTGCCACTGTTCTTGAATGCCCTTTAGCCAACGCTCTGAATTTGAGCAGGCTGGAATACAGGTGATTATCTGAGGAGGAGGAACACTCGAGGAGCCTCTGCACAATGCATCTACCCCTATTTCCCCAAAACACATTCTCAAGTCCTTGGACCCCACCCTGCTTAACTTCACTGTTAAAAGAGACAATCACACAAGGACTGCAACTACCTGGATGCTTGACCGACCTCTATCCCCCCGCACACCCCTTCTACCTTTCCTTGTTACACACATTTTCCAGGTGGTTTGTCTTTTTCAGTGACTCAGTGCACCACTAAACAATGATGCAGCACAGAATGGATTTCTTTTTACACCCCCACCCCAGTCTTTAACTCAAATATACATATTCTTTCCCCATCTTTTGATTTCACTATGTATCTCTAAGTTTCTCATTCTTTTTTTAGTAGTATTTGGATCTTTTGTTTACCTGCTCAGTAAGAAGGGCAGCCATTTTTGTCATGTTTGTCATTGTGTTATTTGAATGTGTCTGTGTGCTTGTGTGCGTGGGTATGTATGTATGTACATTTCTCTGTGCATCTGGAAAGTCATGCAAAATAGAGCAGTTGACTAATTCCTTATGCAGAGAAAGAATAAATAAACCCATTAATAAATACATACAACAGATATGAAAGACTTATTATTTTAGAAAATGGAACACTATAAAGTTTGACATGCAGAGCAACTCTCCACAGATCCTATCTGCATTTCCTAGTTACTGACTCTCCAGGTTTGCTCTTCGCATGGGAGATGACAGGTCACGGACAATTTGATTTGTACTAGATGTTTCTTGTTCATTACTAGTCCTGGGGCAACCAAGCGGTACATTGTATTCAGGTCTTGTATCACTCTATGTATGAACACTGTCTACAGTGTGAAATATTGTTTTGTTTCCGTGGACATTGTGTGTCCTCAGTAGCGCCAAGAAAGCTGATGTAGCAGAAGCTGCCATATCTGATACTGATCGTCAGGCGATGACATCCCGCCAAGCCACACTCAGGTCTTACAGGTGTGAAGGAAAGCTTCAGGGCTTTCATTAATAAAAGCTTATAACAATTTTACAGTTTAGCTTAGAGTCAGATGAGGATCCTTAGAATGAGCAATAGACAAAGAGGCCTGACACCTCAGCGTTGCTGGAGTGAGGCCATTTTGAAAGACTTGGTTCATGAGATGACACCATATTGATTTTCTTCCCTTTTTTTAGTCTGGTCTCTGGTTTACAGCCATTTGTGGCCATGGGTGGTGTGTCTGGGTATGAGTGCAGATGGTTCTATGCTTATGTTCTGGTCTCTCACCTTGCTTGCTTTGTATTTTTTGTCCTAACCCCCAAGACATACTTTTATGATAATATTTGTGTACAGTATGTATATGTAAAGTAATAAAATAACCAAACATGAGCATGACTGATTCCTGCTCCGTTTGTGGTTGTTGATATTTTGTCAACATTTTACAACTGTGTTTATCTGATATTGATTATGGTAAAAAAAAGTCAGTCAGACCCTTCTTCCCTCAAATTAGAATTCAGTCAGGATCTTTCATTTCTCCTTAGCTACATTACAAGAACAACTCAAGTTACAAACAAGAAAAGACTCTACACATTCATAGCGTTTCCTTTTTTAACCAATTTAACATGACATCTACATGGTACATTTTGAGAGAAGAAACAAAAACAAATCTCACAGAAATTACAATGAACTCTGATCAGGACAAAATAAAGATAGGATGGGATGGGGCTGGGTGAGGTGATGGTGCCGACAACTCTCTCCAGGCATGATTACATACAATCAACAACAGTGCTCCATGGAAAGAGATGGTGGAGACCCAAAGGGGGCAAGAAGGGCAAATTAATGAGATGAGGGTGGGAAGATGGAAAGGGCACAGGCGCTCGTTTACTCCATGGCCTCCTGGTTCTCCTGATCTCCAGCTCGCTCCTCGCTGGGCTCCTTGCCCTCTTTGCTGCGCTTGGACTTCTTGTGCTTGTGCCGGCGGTGGCTGTCCCCCTCCTCACTGTCATGCCGCCTCCTGCTGCTGCTGTAACAGAACAGTAAAACCGTGTCCATCAATGAGAGTTATGACCCTCATCTCATAGAGCCGTTTGGCAGTCAACCCGATCAACTAATCATGCAAGTCAAACAGTCAAGAGACTAACAATCAAATTCAAATCAAATGACTTCTGAACGACAGCATACATTAAATTGTATTACAATGACACTAGTGAGAGTTCATCATGCCCATTGAAAGTGCTGATTAAATGGTGGAATTAATACGACAATGCTCAATTTGTCAACAGTGTGACGTCGGCGTGCTAAAAACATCGCACAGTACCTCCTGGAGGACTTGTGTGCCCTCTCCTCTTTGTCTCGGTGTCTCCTCTCCCGGTGTCGCTCCTCTTTCTCTCGGCTGGCTCGCTCGCGGTGTCGCTCGTAGGCACGCTCAGGGTATTCACGGTACCGATACCGTTCTTCGTCACTGCACACAAAGAAAAAACCAAGCAGATCTCTCACTTAAAGCACAGTCTCAATGGTATCAACTTAGTTCTGAGCGTAAAAAAAGACTTGGGTGTCAGTACTTGCTACTCTCCATGTGACTGACGGCGCTTTCAGTGCACCTGTTGTAACCCATGGCTGAAGGGCTGTGTTCTCGCTCCCGCTCTCTCTCCCTTTCGTGGGCTCGCTCTCGTGGCCGCTCGCGTTCCCTCTCCTTTTCACGCTCCTTCTCCCGCCGGGGGTAGTAGTCCCACTGTTTGGAGTTGTCCATCATGGTGGGCCACTGAGCAACTGCCCCCGGCATGGGAGGCGGATAGCCACCTGGCAAAGCACAGATCCAGAGAGAGGCATTGAAACGGAAGAGAAATGACAGTGGGTGCTATTGCTGTGCCTGGCATGTAAGTTTCAAGCATTATTCCTTTCTCACACATATGTCCACATTGAATTTTATGAAAACCCAAGTTGATGTTTTCTTATCCCATTTTCAATATTTAACACATAACGTATTTTTTCTTAATAAACAATAAATGAAAAAGCAGGTGAGTGCCACTGACCTCCAGGGAAAGGGTAAGGAGGGACTGAACGTCCATCGTATCCACCAGGATGCCCACTGCTGTAACACAGAACCGGTGACTTTAAAGCCTACATCACTCATATACATATCTAAACATCCTAGCCTCTTCATTATACAGTTGAAGCAACTCCAATTTAAAGTAAGTGTCTTAATCTATGGGATTAACCACTTAATATTAAACCTAATCGTAATTTATCATATCATTAAATCTATGCAGCAGCAATCAGCCCTCCTCATGACACCTGCAATGCAACCTCCTCATACATAGCCTGTGTGCCCGTGTGTTGAGCCACTTTCTGCCTCTCTTGCCTTAGAAAACTGCTGTCCACTGCTGCCTGGATGAGGAGGCTGTACTCTCTCTCCCTGCTGTTCTCTTTGCCACCAGCTCTGTAGCGTAGCAGCCTGCACAAGCCAGCCAAACTCCCTACACTACACACCACACGGAGGAGGAGGTTAGTACTGCAGACACCTAGATAACACGACAGAGTTCGGCCAGCGTGTGGCCATTGAGCTCAGCCTTGCATCACGCCATTGGTGGTGGTGGTGGTGGAGGAAACCTTGAAAAAGGCCGAAACGTTGGTGTCAATAAATTTAAGATTAAGACTGAGTGTGCGGCAACATAATCTTTTTCTATAAGTTACGTCCCGTGCCAGCACCTCAAAGTGTGCGTTTTTATTTTTTCTTACTTAGGTGGTGGAGGAAACATGGAAGTGGCGTCATGTTACAAAAGACATGTACCGTCATTTCCCAACTATCAGCCGCGGCTTACACATTGATTTTGAGGTTATTACACGGGGTCAGTTAATATGGTATTATTACAGTTTTGTTTCTTTTAACTTGCATAAAACACTGTCCTGCGGCTTATAGATAATGTGGCTAATACACAGGAAATTACTATACAAGAGAAGATTTCCTAATCTGATGAAGACATTCCTAACATGAGGTCACATCTAGTAGGAGTAAGAGTAACTCTACCATATACCATATACTTTCAAGTCACAAATACTGACAAGTTTATGTTGTTGAGCCGAATGATAAGATAATAATTTGTGTGAAACAATACCCTGTACCCACTTACAAGGCAAACGGCACCGATGTAATTTTAACCTTAATACCTTAAAATAACATTTGATAAATTAACCTTACATTTTCCAGTAGCCATAGATGTGTAGATTTGAACAAAATCTGGTTTGGCTCTTACCGGGACTTTTACCACCTGAAATATCCAATTTTGTTTACCACGCTCAGAGTTTAGTGCTGGCCTGGTGGTGTGCCTATCAGCGACCTTTCACATTGTACATCAAAGATTCTAGAACAGAGCAAGATGGATCACAGGCTGGATAATATAATATGTTGAAGTACGTTCTATGACTCCATGGGCGCCATTTTGGTAAGCTCAGGTGTCGTCACAGACGCTGGCTACCGTGGGAATCCAAAATATTAACTGATCCATGTTGCTCCGCAGCCTCCGCTCTAGAATCTTTGCTCTTTGCTGTACATCAACGGTTAGCTCGTCGCTAATCAAAATTCCATTGGAGCTCCAGGCGGTTTTGTACATGCAGCTTTACAACAGTGTTTTACAGCTCTCCGAGTCACGGTAAAATTTCATTTTTGGCACATAGCTAATTTAGATACACTTATGGTGTGGGTGCTTGCGTTTCTTTACGAATCCTCCGTCTTAGTTTGTATAGAAATGAATATTCAGTGACACATACACGGAAGAGGTCGATGATAAGGGCTGGTCAGAAAATGACGCCGTTCCGATAAATCTGCTGTTGAAGCAGTGCTTTTACATGATGCACTCTCCTTATAACTTCGAAATGGTCTCAAACTGTATTGAAGCTCAAAACCACAAACATCTTCAGGTGACAAAACTGCAAAGTGTGTGAATGAGAAATCAGACTGTAGAGGTGGGCGAGAGACCACTTACTTGTCCATTGTGGGCATGAGGGATGGAGGAGGGCCACCAGGCGGAGGAGGGAAACCTTTCAACACAATACAGTTGTCAGACCAGCACATACACCTCCATCTGTTCACTATGGAGGCTCTTTCATTAAGACACTAGGCATTGATTTTTAAAAAATGTGTGCGGTCAATAGGCCTTACCAGGAGGAGGAACAGTGATGGGAATTCCTATGAGAAAACAAATGGTTTCTGTTACCAAAAAAAAGTGTACCTGCCAACATGAGTGCTCTTAATCCCCAACACTAACACAGGCTTACAACTGATCTTCATCCCTAACATGATTCAACGCTGTTGATGCGTTTTTTTTTTTTTTTTTCTCTCATATGCAATGTTAAACGTGACAGAGAGAAAAGGCATATTTAATAGATTCATTGTGAATGGAGAGCATTCTATGCTATGCGGCAGACGCAAGGCTGTAGGAGTGGTACAGCGCTGGAGGAGCTTACTTGGCGGCGGGATGAGCGGAGGGGCGGTGCTGACGTTGGGCGGAGGAGGCAGGAACGGGGGAGGCGGGATGTTGGGAGGCAGGGGTCCTGGTGGGAAGAAGGGGGGCATCTTGGCCGGTGTTGGCTCAGCGTCCGAGGAGGAGTGTTCCGAGATGACCTGCGGAGGACCAGACGAATTTCCTGAATTTCTTGAATTTCCCCTTGGGGATCAATAAAGTATCGATCTATCTATCTATCTACGACTTTAATCACACTGCTTTGGCCCAGTAGCTCATGGCAAGTGAAGGTCAAGAGCACAACAGAACACTTTGACAGTCATTTTAAAACTGAATCGTTTAAAGAGTGAGACATGGATAGGTACATGGAGCTGGCTTTATTCCGTGCGATGGAATAAAGGTTGTTTTTCAAAATTTTCTGCGTACCTGGATATTGTTCCCTTCTTGATTGTGGCGACGTCGTCCCTCAACCCGACTAATGGTTGCAGTCCCTCCCCCAATGACATCAATCGTGCCACTTGTTTTCCTAAAGCAAACATACATGTGTAACTGAGGTTATCTCGAATGATGAACTTGCATTAGACATGAGCAGTACACATGCTAAGAAAAGGGGATCCTAAATCCAGCAGTCATCAAACACACAGATGCCATTAAACACGCACACATCCCCCCAAACCCACAGCTTGGCCCACCTCTCCAGACCTCAGAGGCAACACAATAACACATGGCAGATAGACGCAGAATCATACTGGCACACATGTAAGACTATGTTGTTATGATGAGTGTTCCCATGATTATAATCTAGCCATGCATTTGCCTGGTGCGACTATTGTATTGTATCTCACAAAACAAAAATGTGTATGTTGGGTAACTTCAATGAAACAACAACAGAAGCAGAGATCAGTTCCTGTGGGTAACAAGTGTCACAAAAACGCATGAGCGACAGTCTACTATTGCATCAGGACCCTCAGCCATTCTTAGCCCCTGTGATGACAACGCCACAGCAACGGTCACACCCACACCTACTTACGTATAATAGGACATGTCCTGATTGGTAGGGCCTGTCCACTGCGGAGGGGATATCCTATGGGCGCATGAGCAGAGGGGAGAGAAGAGTTACCACTACCCCTCCTTCAACACAACAGCACCAGTCACAGAGGGACAACGCTCCAACACAACAACACTCCCTTTGTATCTTACTCATAAGCGAACACTCGGACCTATTAACACATTTAAAATGCTTTCGTTTTCAGTGAGACGATATTCCAAAATTGTGCTAGTGACAAAAGAAAGGATCCCCAATTGAGGACCAACTGTAAAGTATCTGATTCTGTGATGCTGCCAGTATATGCGTGATTATATTTTCACTAGGCTGCCATTTTAATTAGTCATCGATTTACAGGAGACTTACCGCTCATGTACTGTATTTCTGACTATTACCACATCCTGCTTTTGATCCCTTCTGATTCAATCTCTATACACAGCACTCAAACTTAAAGATGAAAACTAACTGTGTGGACACTAGATCTGACTACCCCATCACCTGGCACAATTGAGTAACTAACAGTGGACAGTAGGTCTGACTCGATTGCCAAGTCAACTTCAACATCATCTTCTTAGCACAACAATAGTCTTTTTTTGTAAATGTGTTAACACATTTTCAATGGTAACACACATTCTACATGGTGCTTCTGTTTAGGTGTGTGTGTTCATTGTTGTGAAAACATGATATCAGAGTTAACAGAAGCATTCAAGTAATTGAGGAAAAACTGTACTTCAAAGGAACCTTACGGGACAACATTCATAGAAGGCAAATATCCTCAAGGGCGAGAGCCTTGTTGAATCTTAACTAGTCTAATTCACCCAAACAGATTGTATAGCACGTTACATCTGCTGACTGCAGCTGATCAGTGATGGGAGAAGAGGGTAGACCTCTAGCAGCCCAGACCTCTATTTAGAGGGTTCCTCTCATAGTCAGAGGTGGTTTCCTACCTGGTGGGGTTTATTCCAGGTTTGTTGTATATGTTTGTTGGGGAATTGAAGTCTGGCTTGATTGTGTGGGGAGTGAGGTTCACCACTTCCTTTTCAGTGTTTCCTGTTCGTCCCTGCTGCACCTAAAAGTGAGGAGAATCATGAAAGGACATGGAACCCCTGTTCTCTCAACAGCACAGCCCTTATTCAGTACCAACAATTAAGCTACTGGTGCCCTGTTCTTCCTGGTCACAGGCATTCTGCTAGAGATCAACAGGGTCAGATACAGGTTGGGTACACAGTGGAAGAAGAATTTAAGCTTGTTAGAAGATCAACTAGAAGATATGGTAAACAGAGATTTTCTAAAACAGTTGCTCGCAGGGAATAAAAGAAACCTGGAGTATGACATCAGAGGATAAAAGACAGAATAAAGACAGATATGACTTACTGTGATTTTGCTGGTAGTGGAGGAAATGTTCATGACATCCAATCCCATACGAAGTCTCTTCTGTTTCTCACAATAGGCTTTCCAAGTATCCTCGTTGAAGCCATAGTTAAAGTAGTCAGAAAGGTCAGCACCTAGTAAAGAAAAAGATCATTGCAAAATATCCTCAATCAAATCAAATCAAAACAGGCTTATTGGCCATGTATACTTGCGTATACAAGGACATTACACTACATTCTCTTTATTTGAAATATCATTTCCTGCTTGCATTGCTAACTTTACAAACTTCACATACAGCTACCTCCAGTCTCACATCATGGTGATGCCAAAGGCTCTGCATGGCAGAGCATTGTGCTACCAACACTCAAGCAAATGTCTTCACTGGCATGGACAATATACTAACTGAACAACAGCAAACAACACTAGATGTGTTTAACAAACACTCACCTGGTTTTCTCCAGGGTTTTTCCTCAAAGGTCTCCATTTCAACCTCCAGTACCGGGACGCCATTGATGTTACCAGGGGCCTCCAGGTCCACTCCCTTAAGCTTGGCAGAGGCTGCGCACAGATCCAACACACAATACATGAACTGCACTGTATTGCATTTGGACATTTTCAAGACTGACATGATTTCTATGGCAAAAGCCAGTAAATGATCTCAAGATGAAGGGTGCAGATAAATTGGGTTTCACTAAATATTTACCAGTAGCTAACAAATTCAGAGTGCATACCTGCCCCATAGGGTCTGCTACCCGCCGTCTTTATGTTTAGGTTAACTGGTGTGGCTCCATAGGTCCTAAAACACATAACAAAGTGTTACGATTCACACTGGTTGGGGAAAGTCATGCTGTGTTGATACTGTAACTCCGGACTCAGTGAAGTGCAATAAGGCGCTTCAGATGACTGAATCCAAAGGAAACAACTAACATTTCGGCCTCTTCATCAGAGTCAAACTCTGGACACATGACAGCAACGTAATGCAACGCTTACGTGTACTGCGGAGCTCCAGTCTTAATGTCACCAATGGTGACTCGAACGTCATCATCGTCATCATCACTATCACTGTCACTGTCCTCATCATCTGCAGGCGTTTCTTTCTGATGAGAAAATAATTTACATGCATCATTGTTTATCTAAAATGTTCTCATGTGGCACAACTGAAGAACTGATAGATAGGGCAATATACTGATCATGAATTTGGAAAATGATTATCTGTTCAAAAATGGAATTAATTTTAGATGGGAAAAAAGAATGTTCTTTTAAAATGTCATTAATAATGAGATAGATAGATATATATATAGATAGATAGATAGATAGATAGATAGATAGATAGATAGATCTATCTGATTATTAATGACATTTTAAAAGAACATTCTTTTTTTCCCATCTAAAATTAATTCCATTTTTGAACAGATAATCATTTTATCATGAACCGTAATAGCACCTGCACAGAGGAGTTCAACATGTATATTATGACAACCACTGCAGTGCACAGTTTGATGAATAACTATAATAAACATTTAATAACATCAGCACGGTGCAGCTACAAGTATGAATGGAAAAGGGTATTGAGTTCGATTTTAGTATGACCTGCATAGAGTAATTTACCTGACTGGTCACTCCATTGCCAGTGGCCTCCTCTGTGACAGGGGCAGGTGGAGCAGCACTGACAAACAGAACACAGACACTGTCAAATTAGCATTTGCACAACACAGACCCTTACAAATAAGCATTGATCAACCAACATACTAACAGTGAACGTTAGTGACCCATCAAAACGAGACCCTGCAGACCCACCTTACTGCTGCTGTCAATTTGGCTTCTTCCTCTTCATTGTCTTTATTTTCACTCTCATCTACACACAGCAGAAATGAAGAAAGCTATTAAACACTGCTTCGTCCACGGCCAAGATTAACTGACCAGAACACATCCATTACTGTAAATCCAGTTGAGCAAAAGCACATTTAAGCAACAGCTTGCACTAGTACCAACAGACTATAATTCCTGAAAGCTTGCAGAGATTCATATTGAAATATTCTCTCTAATGATCAAATACTAGGAGTTTTGCTTGCAGTAAGAAGCTAAGAATACAGCAAAACTGATAATGTAACTTTACGTTTTAAACAGCGCTTTTCAAGCGAAGGTTGGCTGGAACGTGGGCCTACCCATTTTCATACACTTCACAAAGTCATACAACAGCCAGGTACCCAATGCCGCACGAGCGATCAAATATCAGTTGCAGTCACCCGCACTTACTTAAAAAACGATCGCTGCATGTTGACAAAGCATTCAGAGATAAACCAAGGCAACACGGTCTAGCAACTAGCACACACCATGCTATTGCTAAAGTTGACTGCATCCTAATGACTACGTTTACGTCAACTTTACCGTTAATGGCTTAACCAGGAAACATTATAATGTCGCACCAGCACGGTGAGCATTGTAACAACTCAAATATAACGTAACTTCCATCTCCAAATACTTTAATGCTAGCACAACAACATTACAACAAACCTCCATATAGCCATTCTTCTTCCTCGTCACCCGCGCTAGCATCAGTCGTGGTTTTATCCGCCTCCTCCGCAGACATTTCCACTGGAGACGAACGCGCCAAAGTCAAGATTTTGAAGCTAGGTTAGCTAATAATCCCAAAATGGCACTAATGCATGTGCTGATCAACCTTTCAAACAAGTAACATATGGTCGAAATGTTATCTAACTGAAATAGACCTGAAAACAATTTAGGAAGCTTTGCTGTTTCTCTTCAGCGGAACACACTGCGACCAGTGTGGCAATAACTTCCGGGTTGTTATTGTGTGAACGTAAAAGTCCTGCTGGCCTTTGGTCCATTATACGGCTCTGCCTTGGTCTTAGACATTACAAAAAAGTGTTTTTTTTTTTCCTTTGCTAGTGATTGATTTCTCTGGATGTAGTGTAAATAGAAAATAGAAGGGTTCCTTGTACAAATCCTTGCAGTACACCAGTATCCCAGTAGCCTAATGAAAATAGATATTTCAGTATTGCCATATTTCAGTAGGCCATACACCTCCCAATCCAGCCCTCTGGGAAAATACAATGGGAAGTTACCAAATAATGTGAAATAGCCTATAGCCTATTGGGAATAATGCACTAAATGCAGTAAACAGATACAGTGGTCTGTATTTAAATACCTGGAAATTGAAATAAAAAATCTGGAGGACAGAGTGGGTCGATGATACAAAAGGTAGCCTATGTCAGATCAATGCAAAACTAATAGGCCTACAAAATCAAGTTTCTGCCATGATCATCAAGTTCCCTGATCTGAGCTCCATATCAACGAGGTGAGTTTAAAATGCACTGCAGAATAGCAGTGTTTCTCAACTACTGGGCCAGGGCCCATTAGTGAGCTGCTCAGTACAAGCTAGTGGGACGCTAATTGTTTTCAAGTTGAAGTCATTTTTAGTAAAAAAGAATAATACAATAATAAAACAGTTTTAGAGTTGCCATTTTTTTTTTTTACTTATTAAGTAACAGCTATTCGGATTCTGGATACAAGGGTTTTTGACAATGGAAGGGACTAACATCAAAATCACCAAATTAGTGTGGCCAATGGAATATGGCTTATATGCCAACAAATTATCCGCTGAAGCCATTCAAAACTGCAGTGGTACTACTAGAGGCACCGGGGTTAGCCAGCTGACTACTTCAAAAAGAAAAGAAGATGGATTTCAACTACAGAAAAAAATCCTATCCGAAGTGGGGATCTTTTTTAATGGGCCCCAGCTTATGACAAGTAGGCCTTAAAACAGATTAGGTTGAGATCCCCTGGAATAGGAATCTGGACAATCTGCAACGTGTTCTCCACATTTATGAAATGTTATAGGACACATAAGGGATTGACATTGAGAGGCTTTATGCAGGGCTGCCAATAACTGTGGATATAAGCCTATGTGTTTTTGTTAAAAAATAATGTATTCCTTTATGAGGATCTTTTCTTTTCAGAATCAATTTATTTGTCTTCAAGGTTGGGTTTCCCTCATTGTTTTCATCATGAAACAAGAAAAGATTATTATTTTGATTAGGCCTATGCAGACCTCGGTTCCTGCGGGTAGGCTACTTACGGTGATATATGGACATTGTAGCCACTTGCTCCAGATGACTTTGACAATGTAGCTTTTTGCTTGTTACATAGATTCTGCTCTCCGTTTTATGCTGTGGTCAACCCTTAACTAGTGTTTAGGAGATTAGCTATGACAATAGAAAGTCAGATCAGCAGGTTTCAAATGTTTAAGAACCACGTACTCTTCCTAAACTCCTCTTTTTGTCATTTTAGGGATCATCCATTATTTTTTCTTAAGTTTGCTATAAAAACAAACAACACCAGTAGATTATATTGTATTTTATTTAAATATGTAGTTGTATCAGTGCACAATTCAATCTGTTGTTTCAGCGGTAGAATAAAAGCATGGATGCATCTATCATCTTCTGTGCTGCCTTGTGGTTCCCAGACCCGCCAAATATCGTCCAGTCAAAGGCATTGAAGTCCCCACACAGAACTAATGTGCCTGTTGGATAATAACCCCCTCCACCAATACAGTACTGAAAAAGAGCATAAGGTGTTAGCTTCAGACTATTTACATTCATGATTTATAACATATGAAGTTGCTTTACTCACATATTGAGGCTGGCATCCAGTGGGCTTGATGCCAGAACAGATGGCCATAGGTGCTCTGTCATTGTTGAATACACTGAAGGTAACGAAGCCAGGTTCAAATTCGTCTGCAATAAGATGACATAAGCACTCATTTCCTAGATGTCATGGAATAAAGGTTGCCAGATGTTCATTTTTGCCTATCACTCCTTCCACCCACGCATACCTCTTACTGCAGATCCATAGAGCTCGCTTGTAGATTCCTTATCCCCTTCATCATAGACAATAGGGATTGGAATTCCACTGCCATCATTGCATTCCCCCATGCCTTGCTTCACAGGATGGAGCTACAGAGTACACCAGATCACAAAGACACAACACTATTTACAGTGTAATGCATTACCTCCATGCCTATAAATATAAAGACTAGCATACTGTAGATCTCGAATGTCACTGTGTCTAATGTAGGCCTAAGAATTGTATTACATTCAGATGTTTGTAAATATATTCCTCAAACTGTATGCCACTGAAATATTTCTGTTATAGTAACAGATACATGATCTTGAGCTCAAACGGCAAAATTTATAACTGCTACAGTGCCATGCTTACACTGAAATACATGTAGCCTATCAGTTCATGTCAGCGGATGTTAGGTTTCGTACCTTGAATAAATTGAAAAGATTTCCTTCATATTTCTCAAGGAAATGTGTGTCTGTGTGGTAGCGCAGGAAAGAGGATTTGGACCAAAGTCCAGGTTCCTCATTATTTGGTACATGCCAGACAGAGACATCCTTAGCTTTAATGTCATAGTACCCAGGATTCTGTGGAGAGAAGGTTAAGAAATGATTTGTGTTAGGTGACTGGTTGATCTAAAGTCTTTGGCCCTTTTTAAAACAATATATGACAGAACAATAGCAACAAGTATGTCTTTAAATGTCTGTTCTGAATCTCTGCTCTCATAACGCTCTTTTTATCATCCGTGTTTGGGTGACCTGTTTGTCTGGTGACAGCAAATGTAGGCACACATTGCTGTCCTACTTTAAAGCCCCAATATTAATCAGTGTTATGCTGTCGCAAAGGGACAGGGAGAACTACTTATAAATTATTAGTTATAAATCCTTCCATGACCCGATGACTGCACACAGATGTCATTGACATTTTGAACTCTATTGCACGAAATGCACAATACATTGACCCAGTTTTATTCACCGTAATCCTTTCATTGTGGGGTGATAATGTTGACTCTGCAGCTCATCCGCTCTGTCGTCCTAAGCTTAATGGCATATCCAACAGAGGTTGCAACTCGGAAGACATTTAACTGTTTATAACAGCAGACACAAACTGAGTCCTACAATCTGCAGACTATATTGTTGGTCTTCAACAGATTATATATAGGCCTACAGTATGTAATCAATAACTGCAGATTCAGACTGAAAATCCTATTATACTGTATCTATTCTGATTGTCTTCAAAATATCACATGTAGGCCTACATCAAATAAAAATCCAAGCATGTTTTTTCAAGGTACCTTGTAATCGTCATCAGTGGCACCCTCTGCGGTTCCAAAGATAACCCTATTGGCCCAGGTCTTGTCCCCCTCTGGTTTCCTGGGATCATCTCCATTTTCACTTGACCAGCGGTCACCCCTGGTGCATTTTCCCATGATGTCGTTTTCATGAATACTGGCCACCAGGGTCCAGCCTCCACCCGCTGTGGTCATGTCACAGAATGTCTGGTAGACGACACCACTCTCAGTGATAAGGTAGTAAATGCCATCTATTAAAAAAAAAGAAAAAATGAATAAATGGTTAGCATCTTCCTTAATTTACATGTCGAAGGAGACATGTTGTTGGTCTTTACATTAGCTGTACAAGCAATGAAATGACCTCTTCCTCTTGGGGAACTCTTATGAGATGGTTTAGGAAGCACTCACAGGAAAATAAGTTAAGGTATACAATAACTTTCACTTCTTTTTAAAATGTTAACAAGACAGGTATGCAATGTTTTACAAGACATAACACCTTGCATT
The DNA here is from genome assembly GCF_963854185.1 of Sardina pilchardus. NCBI lineage: Eukaryota > Metazoa > Chordata > Actinopteri > Clupeiformes > Clupeidae > Sardina > Sardina pilchardus. The sequence continues at coordinate 15,741,045 of NC_084995.1, read as the reverse complement.
GTGTCAGTATTTACCTTCCATTGTACCATTGTGTGTGTCTTTAATTTCCTTGCAGCTCTGGCCAATAATTTTCATCTTGGCATGATGTCTCTTCAAATTAAGATTTTTGTGTAGGTCATGGGTAGTTGTATCTAAGAAGAAATATTGGCAAAAAAAAATCATAGTTATCCTTTCACAGCAGCATCTCTTGGCTTTTCAGATGAATAATAAAATAGCAAAATAAAATAATCATAAAATAACAGCCTGAATAGTACATGATGGTCTTACTACAGTCAGCCGCTGCACAGAGTCCCAGTGCAAGACAACTCAGCAGAACAGTTTCTCTTAGCATGATGAATCCCAAATATGAACTGTCCATGGTCCACAGTGAGGGGCTTTTATATTGACCACGACCTGGCACTGTTTATTTTTTTCTATTTGTTTAGCAAGAATGGAAATGGCCCAGTTTCGTAATAATGAACTACTCACTGATTCCTCCCGCCAATGTTCAAATCAATAACAGGTAGGCTAAGGTCAGCAGAATTCATACTACTTCATAACATTCATTTTGTGACATTACTTTTAAAGCTCACAAACCTTTATATTTTAACCTTAAAACAAATAAATAAAATGCATCAGTCAAATGTATTTTTCATGTTTCGTGTTTATGTAACATAATAATTTATTTCTCACACATGCACAAAAATAGTCATCTGCATGGTTTATTCATGTCTCTGCTTCTGACACCGAGATGGCTGATCCTGAATAAATAACAACACTCGTTATGGCCCCTTTGTGCGCAATAACAGTTCAATGCACAAAGCGTCATAAATGTAACCAAAAGAAATGTAAAAAGACAGTTTCATCTGCATGTTTCAAAAGGTCACACTTAAAGCTGCCCAAACATGTGTTTGGAATGATTTTACAAAATGTTCAAATGTAGCCCAGAAAAACGCAAAACGTAGTGCATGTGAATTCAGGCATCATCTGAGGTGATCTCCAATGTCCAACCATGAATGTCAACAAAGACAAAACGCAAACACCCCGACCTCACGGAAGATAGTTCCGCTCTGACACAGTGCATGACTGGGCTCTCTGTATGCGCTCAGTGACACAGAAGCACCGACCCTTTCATAAAAGTGAAATAGCCAATTATTTATGAAGGTGGGCTCGCAAAGAGGCTGCATCACTGGGAATGCTAATGGAACATCAAAGATGCAGTAAAGCGGTATAGGCAAACGTCGGGCAAAATAGTCCCATTCAAGTTCAACGACTGATTTTCCGTTCACTGAAACTGGAACGAAGAACTGACTTATTGAAAATGTGAGGGGAAAACAGAACTTTCTTGCTATGGTTGTGTTTATAGAATAATATATTGCTCCACGTGGGGCAGGTATGGTGTTGATCGTGCTTCCTGCTCTCTCCAAATGGATCCTTGATTAACTATTGATCCCAAAGTTTACCACTGAAGCACTGCTGAAAAGTTATAACTATCAGGGGAAATGTCCACATCGGGATAAAGATCACAGTATATTACCTCTACGCAGGTTGAATATACAGCGCCATGTTAACATATGAAACAGCAAGGTTCAACGAACTGTTCTGGTTGTTGGACGCATGCTGGCTCATGCCCAGTGTCCCCGGCGGTTCATTGCCACAGACGCCGCAGCAGTCCAAAAGGCGTGCGAATGCTTCCCTGAAGTCCGTGTTGAACGCGTAAATGATCGGATTCAAAGATGAGTTGCACCATCCAAGCCACATGAACACTTCAAACGTCGTTTCACTCACACACTTGGGGTCGTCATTCTGTGGCTCCTGACAAAACGGCACCGTGCAGTTCACGACAAAGAAAGGAAACCAACAGCACACGAATACACCCATTATGATGGCCAACGTTTTGAGGAGTTTGGTTTCTTTTGACAACTTTACTGCTTTCGGATGGGTACAAGGAAACTCGCTAGATGTACAGTTAACAGCATGCTCCGCAGCGCGTTCTAAAGAGGATATTTTCTGTATCTGTTTATGAGCAATCTGATAGATCTTTGTGTAAGTAACAATCATAATAGCCACAGGAATATAGAAACTGATCATCGAGGACCATACAGCGTATGTCTTGCTAAGACTTGGGTCACAGTTATCAAGAGTTTGGTTTGCCACCACTTCAGCTGTCTCTTGCTCTGCCTTGTGCCAGTTCAACTGAACCGGGACAAACGAGATGACTCCTGACACGGTCCATGTCATACTGACCATAATGAGGGCTAGTTTCTTGTCCATGTTTCTTTCATAAGTGAACGGGCTGGAGATGGCCCAGTAGCGGTCCAGACTAATGACACAGAGATTAAGAATGGAGGCCGTAGAGCACATGATGTCGAAAGCCAACCATGTGTTACAGAATGACCCGAACGGCCAACGACCTAAGACCGTGGCCACCGCCTTCCAGGGCATCACCAAAACGGCCACCAACAGGTCGGATAAAGCCAGGGAAACAATAAAGATATTTGTGACTTTGATCCTCAGATGTCGGAATCGCAAAACTGCTGCGCAAACGGTAAAGTTCCCAAATAGCGTCCACAAAATAAGCAGCAGAAAGACACATCCCATTAGGATCCGAGATGGAATCTCATCCCTTCCAGTGTTCCAGCCTGTACTGTTTGCCATTGACGTGTGAAGCGGAGTTTTTCCAGCGCGAGTTCTCAGGTACCAGTTTCAGGATCCACTGTTATCTTCCAGTGAACTTTTGCATCTCTGTCATCGGATGTTGTGAACTCCATCGGTCAATGTCTTAAGAAATTGATCGAAATCGAAATCGAAGCTTACAGTCCATGCATGAGAGATGAACTAGGGTGCGCGCCACCACACAGCCACTGCAGGCAACTCATAACACCACGTGCCACCTTTCAGAGGAGGTGGCGACTCTCATTTGCCTCTAGGAATTTTATGCTGAGGGGACGCACGTGGTGAATGAACTAAAGGCACTTCCCTAATAAAAAAAAAAATCGCAGTATCATTTGTATAATTATTTTTAAAAACATTGCAGACATGCATTCATTTAATACACATTTGCCGATTGGAAGAAACGAACAAAGTGTAATTGTACTGAAAATTACTTTAATTGGTACATTTGCATCCTGTATTACTGCAGGCTTACCCTTTACTACAGATGGAAATATTTGCCTAATTTTGAACTATTTGCACTTACTCACTATAGGCTAACACTTATTATCTCCGGTTCTTCAGCCTGCACAGTGATCATGCAGGGCTTAAATTGAAGAAAACAAATGGGTCAAGATATAAATTCGCATCCAGGGATTTATTTACTTCATTAATGCTCACCATAGCTCACCATACAGTATATGTGATGATGTTGCCAGGAACCTGATCCTGTTCATCCTGAAACCTGTATAATAACACTGGACAGACAGCTCAAAGTCAGATCACTCCAAAATGGCAAATTGGCAAATCTCAAGCATGAAAAGAAGACATCTCAAGCTATGAAAAACAGACTCTGACTCTGTTGTATAATATCTCAAAAACCTCTAAAAGAAAACACGGACAATAAGTTGATGTGTAGTCTACTGTGATTGTGCATGTTATCTGACTTTAGTAGGCTACATTTTCACATACGTTGATTATTGGCCTAACCTATTAGATGTCAACAACAGTTATGGCACAAATGGTAGTGCTTACCACTGCACATGACTTCAGTCAGTCGCCACCTCAACCCATTCTTCATTCTGTTTCCATGCGTGATGCAGGTCTCTGGGCCTAGTCTGGAATTGGGAACACTATGGCTACAGCTTTGGGCCCTTACAGCGGTCCAAGCTAAGCTTCCCAGCAACTGCCTGCTGCCTAACTTCTATATCCTATGCTATTGCTAAACACAATTGAGTGTAAGATGAATATGTGTTCATCACCCACCCAGTAGAGTGCTTGGGTGAAGGTTTCGATGTTGCCTGTGTTACAGCATTTTACATAAATCTGTGACTTGTTTTAACGGACTATGACAGCACATTTATTTTGCATATTCTTAGCTCTGTCTACAGAATTTCCATTTAAAATCATGAAATGCTGCATATGTCAAATGTATTGATTGATAATTCCTGTCCACGGATTGTGTATATAACCTTACTATAATCATTTGCTTATAAAAGTTTGACATATTTTTTTCTTTTCTCCACCCATTCTATGAGGTGAGGTCATTGTTGGAAGAAGTGGGAGACATGATTTGTTTAGGTCAAGTAACAATACACAAACCTACAATGCAATCACAGTAGCCTACATGTGAAATGCTGTCAAGATTGTCCATTGTTATTTCCACTCAGAATAACATTCTAATGGTTTGCATTACGTTAATGTGTAGCCTAGACTAGAAGTTTGTTAAAAAACCAAAATATCTGGAGCTGCTTATTGGCATTATGTCAACAAAAAGGGAAGGTTATCATTGTTTATTATAAAACAATATTATGTTACACTTATGTATAGTGTAATATGTATGTATACACGTATACATAAGAGTATGGCACTGTCATGAACATGTCATAAACATTATAAACAAGTCATAAACATTTATGACAACGCTTCTGCCATTAAGAGTCATTTGTTTTTTGTTATGACATAGGGTTCATGGGTCATGTCAATCTTATGTAAATACCTTCAAGTAAAGTGTTACCAAACAATATAATATCATAGAGAGCTATATACTTCGCTGTGCATTCATTTACCGTATTTAAAAATGTGTAAGTGCATTCAATTCAGTAAAAGAGATCCATATTTTGGGGGATTTTATTTCACAATGTTCTCTTGTGTTTCACTGATCTGTGAGTTTATTTAAATACCATACAACAACCATAGAGGAACATTCGCTTCAAACTACAAGAGATGCCATGGCCAACAAAGACATCACAGTTCATCCAAAGGGAAGACAAAAAGGTTTAAGTTTCAGGACAAGAGGGAGGGAAGCAGAAGCCGTTCAGGGAGTCAGATATCTCAACATCACAAAGGTCTTCCTCACAGCGTGGCTGAAGGTGCCCCCATATGATTCACCAGGCACAACCATGGTGCGCTATACGCAACTCTTCCTTCATATGCAGTCTGCAGAGGTGTGTGACTGATTGTGTTCTTCTTGTCACTGAGTGTGCTTGCATATGTGTCCAATGTGACAACAGACAACAAAGATTTTATGCACGCTATTATGAAAGGAGCCAGTGCAGTTTAAAGCATCATAGCTGGCAGTTACCACAGTATGTGAGGTTATGTGAGAAGGTATGTTTCATGTGAAACAAAGACCCAACAGGGCCTTTGCGAGAGTGTACAATGTGTGTGTCTAAAAACATACAGACCATATCAGTTGCGATAGAAGTGAATATAACAACTAATTTCAACATCCAAGTAAAAATACGTCCATGCAAGTATAAGCACCAACCTCTATAACAGAGAAAAGCCCATTGCGGTGTTCCTCAGTCCACAACAATACAATGGATAAACAGTGCACCTGACAAACAGGTCTGGGAAGAGTTCTGTGCACCTGATGGCAAATCATATTTAAATAGGCATCACTGCAGCACTATGTGGCGTATATTGCGAGGGCTTTAGGTTCACTAGCTGGTCACAAAGGAGAGCACCATCGTTTAAATAGATAATATCAACACGTGGGTTTACACGGGAAAAATGTCAAACAGAAGATCTGAGAGGTTGTCTCAGAGGGAAAAAGGTTTTCATATGATGCATTAGTCATTACAGTCTGCCTATTTCCGTTCTATAGTTCAGTGATTGAGATGTGTGTCGTGTGTATTTCTGTCATTTTTTTCCCTTCAAATATCATGATTTTGTCCAAGGTCTTGTCTTTGACAGTTTAGAGATTGTGTTAGCAGAATAAAGTGGATAACAATGGTCACTGATTTGTACACATACATGTAGTGCACACACACACACACACACACACACACACACACACACACACACACACACACGTGTATGTATGCACATGCACACACACACACACTCACTCACCCTCACACACACACACACACACACACACACATACACAATGGAGTCAGCTCAGCCCAAATTAGTAATGTTAGACCGGCCACCAGGGGGGTTCACAATGCGATGGCCAGAACGTCGTGGGATGTTGTCATCCATTTGTGCTCCTAGAACAAAACACAGGCACAAACCATTACAGAAATCAAACCATCACAGGTTCAAACATGCACAGCTCCTCTTTTTTCTCTTTAGACAAAATTCCAACATTGACAAGAGCATTTGAAAAGCCAACCGAGCAAAACTAGCCAAAAGGGACGATTCCAGTTTCTGTAAACATAGCCTACAACTATTCTAGGTCATCATTTACAATGTAATTAAGAGTAATGATAGTGGTTTATATTGTGATATCACAATTCACTGTTTGAGTGATTTGGCAAATGGGACACACCTCTGTACAACAAATTAAGTGAAGTGGGATTACCTGATAGGCTGAAGTTGGACTGGTGGAGATTTCTGATTGGTGGGGGCTGGTGGCTTGTTGGCGAGGTCTTGGCAGAAGGTGCAGGGGTGATGTACTTTGGAGTGGCAGGCACATCGTACACAGGGCCGTCATACATTCCACGAGGCACACCCTGTCTGCCCATCATCTGCAAACCACAAGAACCCTCACAAATGAGTCCCTGAGACTAGTTTCTTTCCATCATCGGATAGCCACAACAAGAACCCTCATAGTAATACCTTTGGCTAGTTTCTTACCATCATCGGATAACCACAACAAGAACCCTCAAGGTAGTCCCTTTGGCTAGTTTCTTACCATCATCGGATAACCACAACAAGAACCCTCATAGTAGTACCTTTGGCTAGTTTCTTACCATCATCGGATAACCACAACAAGAACCCTCATAGTAGTACCTTTGGCTAGTTTCTTACCATCATCTGATGATAAATGGATTTGAAACACAAACCTCAACAACAATCAGATCTTTTGTCTGAAACAACGTGGTAACTAAGAAATGAAAAAGAATATGTGGAAAGTATGTACTGTAGATCCTTAATCTGTAAGACTATTGTAGATGATGGTACTCCATAGGAAAACAGTATATAAATGTATTTACAACAAATACCACATATAAATGCCGTAAAAGAGAGAAGTGCATTCTCACATTGTTCCTAGTTTTGACACGCTGGTAGCCATAGTCTGGAAAGGGCTTGCGGGGGATAAAACGACCAGTGCCTTGTTGCACATGAAGCTTGCCCTCCTCATAGACAACCTTCCCCTGGCTCACAACCAGAAGGGGAGCCCCACGACACTCCATCCCCTCAAAGATATTATACTCCAGCGCCTGAGAGACAGAGAAAGAGAGGGAGGGAGGGAAAGGGAGAGAGATGGAGAGAGAGAGAGAGAGAGAGAGAGAGGCTGTAATTACAGCAATGCTTCCCACATTTGGGTTACTATGGGCAAACATATTTAAAAGATAGAGATCAAAGGACACTGCTGGAGGACTGTGTCATTTTATGTTCTGTTTATGCTTTCACACAGAGGAAAGGAAAAAGGAGAGCTTGAATCAAGTTGTGCCAACATACAATCAAATCCCTTTACCCATTAGCGATGACAAGCACCACTCTGATATCGAACAAGGCAATGAAATCGGTGAAATACTTACAAATGGAACCCTCCACCATTGTACATAAAACCACACATGGGCAAACACTGGTTCTCTGCCCCATCCCCTTTCTCACCGACTGCTGCAGTTTAGCAGTGATGGTCCTTGTCCTGTCAGGGTCCCAGATGACAATGTCAGCATCTGAGCCCACAGCTATTCTACCCTTCCGCGGGTACAGGTTGAATATCTTGGCAGCGTTGGTGCTAGTGACTGCCACAAACTGGTTCTCATCCATCTTTCCCATTGCCTAAACAAAAGGATTCAAGATGAAGACTAACTTTTTTTTATACACGCAAATACGCAACAACTATGAATGTGAAATGCCTTAAATGTTAAGATAAAATGTATGTCATGATGTACAGTATAGTCTTGACTCAAAGTTCTCAACATGGTTTTAAGCATTTAAAATATAGCGCTCACAATTTCTCTCTGTCTGCACACACACACACACACATACACACACACACACACACACAGGCACCCACACACGCCTCTCTTTCTCTCTCTGTCTCTCTCTGTCTCTCACCACAGCTTTGTCCCAAACGAAGCCCATCCTCTCCTCCACTCCATTGGTCCCTTCGGGGATGAGAGTGAAGTTGTCCTTCCCGATGGCCTTCTGGGAGGTGCTGTAAGCGCAGTGTGCACTGCCAACCACCTGCAGGTCCCCACTGGGCCACACACACAGAGCAGCAGCAACTGGGTTAAGTTACAGTACATATGCAACAATAGCTACAGCCAATCAACAAATGTTTATCCATGGCATACAAAATCAGTCAGGCGCAGTACTACAAAAATGCAATTTATGAAAATGTGCAATCTACACTTAAACTCTATAGACTTGTATATAAAATATACATTTTCCAATGTGAGAAAACACATTCAATATCAGATTAGAACACATTAGACCCATACGGTTGATTGATAAAAAAAAAAAAATACATGTCATTGCATAAGTTTGTACAAGTTGAAATATAATGGACTGCTGATCATTGAAATCTATCTGTATGTGTTTGGAAAAATCAACACAGGAACACACACATACACACACGCAAAGATCATTCTAGATCGGTTATCATCTGACATTGAAGACTTATGCAATGAGTGGAGTCTGACGCACTTCTGTAGACCACCACCAGATGTCCTTGCAGTGCAAGCAGGTGAGCAGTGCTGCATGCACTGCATGCTGTTGCTGGGGGAAGTCGAACAGCTGAGCCACCACACTGCCATCTCCTGTTAACTATGCCCGGCTGGACATAAGGAGTGGCCCTTCATACTCAGATATTTTCTTTGCATAATAACCTGTCCACTACATTCATAAAGCCGTGGTCATATGCAGAGACTCAGTGATAATGAAGTCTAGAACAATTACTTATGATTATGGGAAACTATACCTGCTCAGGTGAATGGCAGGTAAAAAGGGAAAAAATAATAAAAACTAATATTTTTTATGAATTCAAGCTGAAAAAAAAGATCAAATTGGAAGAGAGACTTTTACAATCTACAAAAATGTAAAAATGTATCATAAAACAGTGTGCTGTATCAATAATAGACAACAAACAGCTAGGCTAAAAATATGAGTGTTTCCTTGTAGTGCAAATCTGATGGAGAGAGACTCATTGCACTGACATCTCCCTCTCTCTTGTCAGCCTGCCTCTAAGCTGGAGGGAGGGAGCCAAGGCAGAAAGGATGAGAAGGGGGGGGCTGGCAATGTAACCATGGCAACAGGAGCTGAACGCCACCAGCACTGCATTTCTATTTCTGGAAACGGGGCCAGGGAAAGCAAGGTGTGGTGCAGAACCGAGTCCAGGAGGGAGGGGATCAGAACTCGGCGTAAGAGGTGGAGTTGTGCGTGGTCAGCAGCGCCAGATGTCTCGGTGATGTGTGTACTATAGGATAGCCTTCGACCATGGGTTTACAACACAGCATATTTACATCTCTCAAATCAATGGAGGTGCATCGAGGAAAGTATCTGGATTTGTCATGTGTGTTTCAATGCTATGTGCTACATGGAAAAGAGAGTTTGCCTTTGTGTAGACAGTGCTCACAGCTTTGCTTCCCAAAAATCAAACCTCTCAAATCTCAAAATGGCTTATTCATTTGGATTCATTCAGCAGATCTTACTGTCATCGCCCATAATGGTCTTTGCGTAAGAACACATCAAAGTTTCATTTTTGTATAATAATCCAAATGACTTCATGAATACTAAGTTAGATAGGCTACGTGAATGTGAAGAGAAAGATGGAGTTGGATTTGGCCACATTCTTTTACCAGGAGAGTAGAGTGTGGAGGTGTTCCGGGGTCGTGGGGTCTGGACTGAGGGGCGGAGAGGTCACAAAAGCAGCCGCCTTGGCCCAGTTCTTGCTCCAATAGTGGGATCCGTCAGTGGCCAAGCTGGCCGTGATTGGTTCACCAAACACTACGGCACCTACAGGGCAAAATATGGATCTTAATTTCACAAATTTGATATCATTTGGTGTGCTGGAGTGTTACAAATTCTCCACAAACTTCTACTACTATTGCTAAAAATGGTGCAATACTTAAGCAATAAGTATCAAGAGGCTGTAGGTTAACAGAGAACTTTAGAATTGTTAAGGGACATTGTTAGGCAAGATGTGAAAACCCTACTTAGGCCTTGCTGTTCTACAATACTCTGTAGCCTATATGGCCTTGCAGGCTCTTCTAAAACAATCACTATATTTACTTAACATGTTTTCATTGAGTGAACACGCAGAAACAAAATTGCAACAGTTTATGAAGACAGATTGTAATTTGTCCGCTAAACAAAGTAGTTCTCTACCAATTATGGTTGTCGAGCAACGAACAGAGGCAGCACCTGTTTTCACAGTACCACCAATGGATGTATGTTTGCAGAGTGGTTTACAGTATCTTTGAATGTGGCTTAACCAATCATAATCAAAGACCGGAACTAACTGAAACTTTAGATTGCTCATTTAACATAGACTGAATGTAAACTAAATGTAACATATCACAGACTAAATACACATTAAACTGACATATCAAATTGTGTCCCTCTCACTCTATCAAATACATCCCATCTTAACAGTACAAGACCAGCAGTCAAGTGATGTCTGTAAAGCATTTTCCTCATCTGGCAACATGTTTAGCATGCTTATAACTGCATTGCACGCCATACGCGTTCTTGTTCCATGTCTGCCATGATGACATCGCTCACCTCTCTTCCTGGCCTGGGCGATGGTGTCCGCAGCACTCTTGCTCATCACCTTGGTGATGTACACAGGGCAGTTCACCCGGTTGCCGAGGGTAATGGCGCGGAACACTGCCTCCGACTCCAGCTAAGAGGTGAAAAGAAGCCAATTGGAGCTATATCAAACTCGGTGGACTGTTACTTTCATGCTGGAGTTATCTGATTAGTTTAGCGCTTGTTAGGTAATCCCATAATTAGCTCAATGATCTGTAGACATTACCTCCTCTGGGCGACTCAATGGGTGGCCCTCTGGCCCAATGATTCCCATATCCAGAATTTTATTCTGCTCCTGAGAGAGAAATGTACAGTTTAACCATCACTAACCCTCAACAGAGAAGAACTTGATCCACTGCATTGTTCTATTATGAACATCTTTACTGTACTGTCATCATGCTGATCAGTGATCATTGATTAATCATTGTCCTAACCATCATCATCCTCATCATCATCATCATCATCACGATCCCTATCTATTTCATTTCACCAGACTTTATTACTGTGGTCATCACAATCATTTCCGCCTTGTCATATCATGACCAGCTCTTTCACCATCTAACATTTATTCATGTCTAGTACTTCACAACTGCATCGCATCATTATGCGCTGACTTCACTGTTCACAGACAGCTGTGCAGCCCAGCATGCAGACTGACCTGTGCAATGAGGTCTCCGTTCTCCGCATGCACCATCACCACAGCTCCCAGTTCCTTCAGGTAGGAGAAGGCCTCGTACAGCTACAGCCACACACACAGGACACGGATGGAAGACATTATAAATGATGGGCCTCTCTTCAACACAGCAAGACTAAGACTGATTCACAACAGTAGAGTTAAAGAGTGTCGGCCAATACCTGGGTGTCTGACATCTGGTACAGGTCCTTGTAGGCCATGTAAACTAGGAAAGAGTTTATCCCTGGAAGAGAGAATTTATGAGAGACAGAGAGAGAGAGAGAGAGAGAGAGAGAGAGAGAGAGAGTGAAAGAGAAAGAGAGCGAGAGAAGTGAATGTACTGTAAATATATTTGCAATGACATTTTAGTTTCTAATGAAATTTCAAAGTCCTCATGTGAATAAATCTATTTGCATGCATGTCTGCCAATACATTCTGAGACTGACCGGGCCGTGCAGCGGGTCAGACTGACCTTTGTCCTGCACCAGTAGCTCCAGCTCCTCCTTCACGCCCTCGTGCCACTGCGGGATGTCCATGTGCAGGGAGTAGTCGCAGCACGACTTCCTGTCCGCTGCCTCCTGCCACTTCTCAAAGGCCTCCAGCAGACTGTCCCCTGGCTGCGGGGTCACATGGTCAACTGGACAAAGTGAGAATAGGAGTCAGCGATGGGTGGCAGCAGAGGAAATATCACAAGCAACCAATTGTTGATTCTGATTCTGATTGCTGGTGTCAGGCATACGTGCAGTAGAAGGTCTACTGCACCTTGGACCCATCTCAGGCTGCTGTTTCCTCACTAATATCAGCATTTTTATATGTCATTTCCCTCTACGGATGATTAAAGTCATCTTTTTATCTATCTTTCTATCTGTCTGATCAGACAGGTGTCTACAGACATCTCCTGATGACCAGGTTGGCCATTATGGTACATACACACTGAACGTCTAAGCCAAAATGTTTACTCAACCATGTCATAGTGCTTGTCTTATCTTCTGAGTGATTTTAAACGCACTGATCATGGTGGTGCCTCCAGCCACGGCGGCCCTGGTGCCCTGGTAGAAGTCGTCCACCGGGATGACGCCCAGGAAGGGCCTCTGAAAGCAGGTGTTGACATCGATGCCGCCGGGGATCACCATGCGGCCTTCCGCCTCCACCACCTTCACTCCGCCGGGCACGATCAGGTTCTCCCCCACCTGCCTGAGTGAGCATGCATGCATGCGTGTTCAAGATTTAGAGGTCTCGTTTGCATGCAGTTTCAAAAAACGTGTGCTCAAGTATGTGCCAGGTCTCACACTGTAATCTATTTGACTTACTTTATCACACCATCTTCTACATAGACATCCGCATAGAAAGACCGGTCGTCATTCACAACCCTCCCTCCTTTGATGAGCAGTCGCTCACTCTGTGGAAAAGAGAGTGAGCAAACACTATTAGGCTGTATGTCTGTCTTTACCGTTTGTTTTAACATTGCTTTAATATTGAGTGTTTTACTTTGCTGCATACCAAAAGGGGCAATTTAGTGCTTTAACTGTTCATATGCTGTAGTAGCCTACATTCTTTTGCATCAGTTCAAAATGGGTGGGGTTGGTCGTACCAAGAAGGCATAAACTGTCAGTACAATATGTTAGGTTTCCATAGAGCATTTTGCCGATCAAAGAACTTGATGATGCCAGTGAGTCCAGACACAGGCATCACACATCATTTCTCTGACACTGAAATACTCAGGCATTGGCACCGACCAAACAGGTCGCATCTATTGCTTGATTCGGTCGATCAACGTTATGGCAGTTGAATCTAATCCCGTCAAAGCAAAGCCAATCCAACAATTGAATGCATTGCATACGGTGTGGCTCCTGTTTGCATTCTGTTCTCCACCAAAGACCGCCTGATGAGCGGCCACCGCCCCCCACTCTCGACTGTCGTTTTCTGAAGCCCTCCAAATGAACCCTGTTGCGCCTTGCCAATCACCTGATTTTTAAAAAATGTGTTTAAAGACACCCGTTTGTCCTGCCATGTCTTGACAAGGAGACATAGTTTTAGCGTTGATTGACCATGGTCACCGAAGATGTTATTAGGCTACCCTGCATCCGGCGCAATGATGCCAAATTTCCAGGCAACACTTTGATATTCGGTTCATCTCGTCACATAGTGATTTGGAACGGTTGGTGATAATGTTACATTAAGCAGCACGACAGGCATGGCTTCCACTGTTGTCGGCTCACTAAGAATTTAATCCCTCCGCCTATCGCCGCAAGTAGGGATTTAGAGTCGGGTTCAGCAGTGGTTCCTCCCAACAGCCAGGCCGCGTAGCTATCTTACCGTCAGATGGGGGATGCTCTTTTTTCCTTGATAGCCTGTCCCGGACATGCTGTCCTGCCCCGCCGACGAGCACAGACGCCTTATGAACAATGAACCGGTTTGCCCTTCTTTGTGTCTCGAGAGCGCGTACGCACAGCGCGATCAGGGTACGACTGCCGTCCGCTATGTGGGATGAGCGCCTCTCACGGATAAGTGAGTGTGAGCGTGTGTGTGTGTGGTTCCACGAGTGAACTGTAGCGCCCCCTCCCAAGTATATCCTGCGGTGGCCAAAAAGTCACGGACCGCAACAAAACCAGCCGCCAGATGGGACGTGTTCGGTCTGCTGTGATAATAATCTGTATCGTGGCCATGTATTCTGTTATTGTTTTGAATGGGATAAACAACAGTTGACCAATCCGTGAAATTGTTGGAATAGTTCAAATGATTCCAAATAAAAAGGCGCAAAACGAGTAGGCAAATAAACTACCTGATATCGACAACAAAAATAATATTTTGACATTAACAGCCTACACAGAAAGTGAGTTAAAGTAGGCTATATTTAGACTCTTTAAAGAACACACGCGGAAGGCGTCTTTGTATTGGCTGGCACAGAACCTTATCATACACGTAGCTCACCTTTCCATTATTTTGTCCTGAAAAGCAGTATTTCCCAGACGAATGTGTGCTCGCGACACTCTCGCACCCATCCTCTCGATTTTCCGGTGAGTTGGGGCTGCGGACGCTGGCTGTCTCGCTCACACAGTCACCGTCTAGGATGCGCTCTCTGCTTCCACTCCGAGGGGTCCGACTCCCTCTCCGGCTCACAGCGTTAGAGTCAAAATCAATGGTTTTGCTGTCGAAAGCCCCCTCCACAGAACTGAACATACCGCAATGTTTCTGTCGCTGCGTAGGGCCCGTGGTGATGGGCCCTGCCAAGTAAACTGGGAGTTCATCCTCCCGATTCCACTCTCGCCGACAGTCCGACATTGCACGCAACGGGCTAGTATGTTTAATCGGGGTGGCAATCTGGAGACTAAAACCAGGTCAGGGCAGATGCTTCATGCAGTCTGCTGCGGTGCCCGTCGTACTGCGTGAGATGAACTGGGAAACCTTGATCTGCGCGAGTGGGTGCGCTGAATAACTGATGCAGTGCTCTAGTTTCAGTTGGTCCATAAACTGCAGTTATGGCGCAGTTAGTTCGATGTCGGCAAGAGAGCCCTCTCTAAAAAGCAGACCAACTACCCCAGGCGATATAGGCTACAGTAGGATAGTCTATGAATATTTTGAGCAGCGCAGAATTTCTTGTAAATGCTCGGCTCAGAAAGGACCAGCTATAATGCATTTTAAATGCCTTTGCAGCAGTTGTTACTGTACTTGCTCTTAAGAAGAGGGATTTGACTCATTTAGTCTCCATCAGGAGTTGTTTCGTGCATGGGCATTGTTCACAACAAAAGTTGTGCATTTAACACCAAAACCTGCCCTGGGAGCTGTCCTTCAGCACCAGTGAGAGGGATTCGGATGAAACCAACAAAAATGAATTGAATTCCAATAGATAGTCTAATCATATCTGCTCCTCGTGAATTGCAGTTAGCACACAGTCTGTATTATTATCCTTTGACTGACAGAAAATAGCATTTTTAAGTATTTTATGTATAGAGTGAAGGCATGTCCCGTTTTTGATTCTGAATCAATAATCAATGAACGTTTCGGTAAAAACTCACACATACTGTAGGCCAACTCTTTCACTTCTGCCTCTATGTTGCTTTACTGTATGTGTTCCAGTGAACGACACCACCGATATCGAATTGTGGCAGAAATAACTAGCCTATTGCAATTTCACGAAAACTATGTGGCAAAAAGGAAAGTGTGTCCTACTTATTTTTTATAATCCATTAAGAGGTAATTACAGTCAGCAGCAGATGACTAGTATATTGGTGTGTGGTTAAAGAGGGGCAATTATGATGTCTCTCACAACAGATCACATGCAACCTCTGTAAAGTTCCTGACTGAGTTATTTAAAGCATAGGCCTACCCCAATGCTGCTTCCATTTGAAAACAATTCAAGTCACCAAACCAACTCGAGCAAATATTCACACTCTTAAAACGAATGTGTTGAAAACAACACAACTTCCGTTGTTTTAACGCATCTCTGTTCGCATATAGGGACAACACAGTTTGTGGTGTTTGCTTTTTAAAAGTGTTACACAATGTTGAAAATAACACAACTTGAAAGGTTTTTTTTGTCCAGATAGATAGATAGCACAGTCGTTTTAAGAGTGCATCGAGAACTCCTGGCAAAATAATAACATCAGTGTGCCTGAGACGAAAACGTGCCCGTACTTGTGTCAAATAGTTATTACTACATCTTGGGTACGTGGATCAAATCCGCTGTTAAACCAGCGATAAGCCTATAGGCTACGGTTACTGCAACACGTAAAGAAAACCAATCATATTGACGATCAAGTAGATGGACAACTACACTAACCAATAGAAAGATTCGTGGTCTGATAAAGCGACTTGGACAGCTGAAACGATACTTCACACTGCCAACCTCTTCAAAGTGGGTCTCCGGTTTCGCGAGGCTGACGGGAACTACATGAACTTCGTTTACTTCTGGAAATCAATGCAGGGAACGTTTCTCTTAGTTGGATCATACAAATCTGTTCAAATTGATCATGTAAGTAACTTTTTATTATGCTATTCCGTTTGTATTCTGTTCTACTTGAAACAGAGTCGGAGCGCGTAAATAGCTTCGCAGCCTGTTGAGGGACCTAGAGTTCTAATATACCAGGCTCTCTTGCCAGTACAAGACTAAACTTGTGCTCTTGAAGTTTGTTCTTAACTGACGTAATTTCTCAATCTTGAGCGAATTCTCCGATAGCTGTAGGCTATGTAAACAACTTCAATTTCTTATTTCAAACACATAGCCTAAACTGTAAGAATAACGGTCCATGCATCCATAAATGTATTTTCTTGATTTGTCATTATGGTGAATTGATGCAGTAGTTCCACGTAAAATGACAAACACTAGACTAGTGACTAGAGTAATAAACATGTATCCATAGTAGGCTAATAGTAATAGTAATAATAATCATAATAATAATAATAATTCACTATTGAAGTACTTTTTAACATATTGTAGCACCGAAGGGTCTCATCTGAGACTTTAAAGAGTTAAGACAAAGGTCACATGCACCTCAGCTGCCACCCATTGCTCCCCAGCCCTGGCTAAGCAACAAAATAACAGCACTCTTGTAATTTAGGAGTCCCGGCCTGTCAAATTATGCCTGACCGATTTCCTTTCTTTTTTGGCAGCTGCTATGGACTTGAGTGATTCATCTCCAACCCCCCCTCCGCCACCCCTGGAAAATGGAGAACCTATTTTCTCCATCACCCCTCCTGACTCCAGTGCAGTGCCGTCCCAGGACGACTCAGCCATGTCCTCCAGTTCCTCAAAGCCCACAGCTTCCTCTGCTGCCTCTTTGGCACCTGATCCAAAGTCAGCCTCTGGCACAGCACAAAAGCCCTCTTTACCTCGAGCGAAGAGTTTTCAACTGCTGGCCAAAAGAGTGATCATGCAAGAGAAGATGAGGAAGGCCGCAGAGACAGACTCTTTTGAAGAAGGTAATCATCCTCACCTTCTACGGGGGGCGGGAGGGGGTGGGGGCAGATTCTTTTTGAGGAAATAAATCATCCACACCTTCTGTGAGGGGGGGGCAGAGTCTTTTGAGGCAGGTAATCATCCTCACCTTCTGCAGGGGGGGAGGGAGAGTTGGAGAAGAGGGGAAAGCATATGACACATACACTTTTACAAAATGGCTCTGGTGGTGCTAAATAGAACCATGCAGGCATTAAAGAAGCCTTAGTGGTTCCTTTGAGGAATCCTTCAGTAAGAACCATTTAGGGGTGCCATATATGAAGCATGCAATAGAATCATTTTTATAGCACTTTTTTATAAGAGTGTAAGATAAAGAACATATGACAGAAATCTTAAAGGTTTTCTCAGGCTTTGGTGTTTTTCATTATACACAAAACATTTGCATGTACTAAATGGACTTTTTACAATCAACAACTTTTGTTTCAGTGGGTGGGGAGAGAAACTAATGTCTCAGTTGTATTTAAACATGTACAAATTTAAATCCCTCTGCATACAGTATGTGTGGCAAAATAAGTATGAATGTTATCTCTCACATCCAAAAGCATGGCTGATTATTGGAGTTAAGTTATAGACATGAACATAGTATTTTACTACTCTCGAATAATCCTTGTGGTTTGAATAAATGCAGGTGATTACTCAATTTCCTCGTTCCCAGAAATATGCGAAAAAAGTTATACACACATACCGCGTGTGGTGAATTTATTTTTTCTTTCTTTATGCCTGTTGGCATAGTTGCAACAGAGTCCGAAAATGTTTAAGTGCTTTTGTGTCATTCAGAGGAGGAAGAGGAGGACTTGCCCTTTGAAGAGCTGGAAGAAAAGGCCAAGGGTGGAGATGCAAAGTATCAGAGCCAAGTTTGTAGTACACCGTACACCCCATCCACACACACACATGCACACACACACACACGCGTTGACACATATTAGCACCCCCCCACTCACACATGCATAGAGAGAGAGAGCGAGAGAGAGAGAGAGAGAGAGAGAGAGAGAGAGAGAGAGAGAGAGAGAGAGAGAGAGAGAAAGAGACTTCAGAAGAAACATGATCATTGGAGCACAGGAACACAGGAACGTTGTTTTTTATTATTTTTATTCAACTTCGACTTTCCGTATTGGAGTGAAAAGGCAGCCAAGGGCATACATAATGTAGTGGAGA
Organism: Sardina pilchardus; assembly: GCF_963854185.1. Taxonomy (NCBI): domain Eukaryota; kingdom Metazoa; phylum Chordata; class Actinopteri; order Clupeiformes; family Clupeidae; genus Sardina; species Sardina pilchardus. Next base: position 15,722,419 of record NC_084995.1, on the reverse strand, counting down.
CTCTGACCAGTCATGTTGGGAGTGGCATGCAGACTGCAGACTTCACACTGCGTTGGTTTAGGCCTCAACCGGTGGTGGTCAGACTTGTCTGTCCTAGTCATGAGTGTGTGTCTATTTTCAGGTTCCTGGAAGATGAGCCTGAACTCTGAATATAACCCATGGCACTCTCACATGTATATACACACACACACACACACACACACACACACACACACACACACACACACACACACACTCAGTTAGGCACTTTAATGTGCATATTCACACGTACAGACACACACATGAACACGCACACACACACGCACGCATGCACACACACACACACACACACACACACACACACACACACACACACACATACACACAGATGTACACACAGAAAGAGACATGAAATAAACACTTGCCGTTGTTGTGAAGTGGAAAGGTTAAATAACTGGGATTGCAAGCCTATCTTTCCTTCCCCTCCCCACCTGTTAACTTGTAAACTCAAATGCCCCAGGAGAATCTGTTGTGGCATGTGAGAAAGTGCATCTACCTGTCATTGCACCGCTGTCATGACTTGCCCTTTGTCTCACAACTGTCAGTTGACTCTTCAGATGATCTATTGGCCATGGGATCATGTTAGCGTAAATTGGTGGCCTATATTGCACAGGGGTCAATTACAGAAGTAACTCGAGTAGGGTCAGTAGCGTAATAGATAGATTAGATAGAGAAGACCACCAAGGGTTCTTTGGATGGTGGAAGGTTTGAAGGAGAGCATAGTTATGAGTGGTGGTAGTCTAGTGACTAAGTAGCTGAGCTAGCTTGTAGTTGTGGGTTCAATACCAATGCCCCTGAGCATGGCCCTTGTAATGTAAGTCACTTTGGATAAAAGAGGGATATTTGCTGGTAGAGTTTTGTGTGAGAGCCAGGTGGCCATTATAAACGTGGCATAACATATGCACTACAAACAGAGGAATGAACATACTGAGGCTGTGATGACTGTACATGATGTGCTTCTCATTCTCATGAGAGGGACTCACCAAATCAAACGCCACCATTTTCATTTTGAATAATTCATCATTTGTGAAACAAACACGCATACATACAAACACACACACACACACAACCGTCCAACCACTTAATCACTTTTCATAAACATGCACACACACACACACACACACACACACATACACACACACACACACACACACAGACACACACAATATGTGTGACATTGGTCTTATACACACACTTACACATACACATTTTCATTTTAAATAATTAGTCATTTCATTCATCCATCTTGTTGTCCCTGTGGTTGTTCCTCTCAGCTGGGCAAATACTACCTGAAACTGGCCGAGGACAAAAACAAAGAGGAGAATGAACAGCTGGCTGTGGAGTGGTTTGTGCAGGCGGCAAAACTGGGCCGCAAGGACGCGGCTAGGATGCTACAGCGCTGCTGGATTCAGAGGAGAGGTGGGTTGTCTGTGCCACACCGCCTCTCTCTGTATCAAGAGAAAAACAAACACAATAATTGCAAAAGTTGTGTTACCTTTACACCTTATTATTGATCATATGAACAGTACCAGCAAGGCATTCAAAAGGTTTGTCACTCAACTCCTCCATTGAAATAGAAATGGTCATCCAAAGGCTGAAAGGGCTGGTAGCTTTGCCATATTTACCCAATAGATTCTGTCCAGTGTGTCTGTTTCTGTTCACATTTACTAAAACATGTTAGAGAAGAGAACGCTTGGAAGATGATCAGCTTATCTGAAGAAGAGATGCTTGTGCTTGTTCCCACACAGGCATCACTCCAAAGAATGAGGCGGAGGTACGCAAGCTCTCGACGGAGAGCAAGTTTGAGCAGGCCGTGAGGAGGGCGGCCAAGATGATGTTCCAGAAGCTCAATCCGGACGGGAAGAAGACTGTGGCTATGTCAGAAATGCTCCAGAATGTCGACCAGGTCAATGCAGTGCCAGGTATGGCACGCGGGGGGAGCATGGCGGAAGCTGCAGCCTGAAGAGTAATGCTGTTTTGTTGTTTGTTTTGTTTTGTTTGTTTGTTTGTTGGTTGGTTTGTTTGTAATGCATACATTAGCATACCTCTTGTTGAGTCACTGACTTCACAGTAATTTTTCTGTGCATGTATAGTATGAGAATTGGATGTGGTCAAATGTCTTTGACTACTTGGTCAATAGGACAAGCTTCTATGCTACCCTAAATGGTTCAAGTTTGATGGATGTGCAAGTACAGTTTTTAAAGCAGCAATCTGTAAGAAGATGCTGGTGTTAAATATATAGTGACTGCTAAATAGTCAAGCCAAGAGGAACTCCTGCAGATCAGAAATGCTGCTTTACAAAAAAAAGCAACAGCTACTGGCTTTTTGATACATCTGCTCGAGCATTTTTTGAGCCACGCATCCTGTGTCATTCTGTGTCATTCTGTAGAAAGTAAATCTGAGCCATTCAATACAGGCCTGTGTATTTACTGTTGGCAGAGTGTGGTGTGGAAGTCGTGTTAATTACCCAGCGATATGTGTTCTGAGTTGCCTGTGCATTACGTAACAGGGTATTTGATTGGCATCTTATGGCTGGCTGTGCCCTCTCTCTCTCTTTGGGAGCGCTTGTGAAATGCTTGGATCGAGTTGCACTGGAATGTTAAGCAACTGTTTGACAGACACTGCTGCCATGCTGTACTCAGTCCTCACCAACAGGTGGCCCTGCCTCCACAGGAACCGCGGCCACCTCCGCTGACACACAAAGGAGACTTCTGGAGAACATGGTGGCCGATGAATGTAAGTCTCTGGGTGGATACTGTTCCAGTCACATGATGTTACCCATAACATTCAATAGCAATTCAATTCTGTAACAGGTTGCTTTTATCCACATACACCACGTGTGTCAGATTGCTGTGTTTATAATTCTGATATAATATCTTAGTCATTCTACCACTGATGCAGCTCTGTCTGTGCCCCATAGCTGGACAAGTTGACCTAGACCATTTTGTGGAAATCACCAAGAAATTCACTGAGGGCATGGCACCGGTCACCATTCAGGATAAAGGAATGAATGATGCCCAGGAGACAGAGTCTAGTGAAAAAGACGTAGGTCAAAAGGTATCTTTGTATTAGTATCATATCTTATCAGTAGCTTATCCATTCTGAGCATTGTTCACAATAACTGTATCTGGCAGTACCACAGTTAAGATAAGGCAAAGCTGTTTTGACTCATATCAGTGAAATTGTGAGCATGGATCTATATGGTACTGTAGGTCTGTGGTACAATATTGTGTGGTGTTTGTCGTCAGGAATCCAGTGAGATGGTCCCCTCGCACCGCAAGTTGAAAAGGCACAGCTGGGGCACTGGGGCACTGCTGGGCAGCAGACGCAGGTTCGCCATGAAGAGAGCCATCGATATCAAAGCTCACTTTCTGGTAAGCCATCGATATCAAAGCTCACTTTCTGGTAAGCCATCGATATCAAAGCTCACTTTCTGGTAAGCCATCGATATCAAAGCTCACTTTCTGGTAAGCCAACGATATCAAAGCTCATTTTCTGGTAAGCCATCGATATCAATGCTCACTCTCTGGTAAGCCATCAATATCAATGCTCACTCTCTGGTAAGCCATCGATATCAAAGCTCACTTTCTGGTAAGCCATCGATATCAATGCTCACTTTCTCGTAAGCCATCGATATCAAAGCTCACTCTTTGGTAAGCCATCGATATCATCGATATGGGCAGGTGTATCTATATTGCTACAATGCCTCATATATGTTGTTACCCATCAATACCGTAAAAAAGTGAGTGCAAAAAAAGCTCAATTCTCAGCTCTCAATTCTTCCATAGTGTTGCTTTAAATTGACATAACTCTCTGTGAAATGTAAAACTTTTAATCATGAAGTTTCACTTTTTCTCCTGTCTACACTTGGGACACTAATTTAAAAAATGGTCCCAGTGTAATGTTTAAGACTAACCATAGCTGATTTCATAACTATCTATTCGCTGATTTGTTTAAATTATTAAGACCTTAACTGCAAATATGTATTAGATGCTCACTGCTGCCCCATGCCACATGATAGCTATAGAATGGTTGCATGCACAGTAACTTGATAGACTGTTTAAACTGATAGACCATCTCTGCCTGTTCCATGCTCAGGGCCTTCAGTACCCTCTGAACATCATCCTGTCCATGAAGGACCAGCTGATCGATTGGGCCTCCCGAGCCGGCAGCCAGTGGCTGAGCACGGTCATCCCCACGCACCACGTCAACGCCCTCATCTTCTTCTTCATCATCAGCAACCTCACCATCGACCTGTTCGCCTTCGCCATCCCCCTCTTCATCTTCTACCTCTCTTTCATAGCCATGGTGATCTGCACGCTCCGCATCTTCCAGAGCAGCAAGGGCTGGGAGAACTTCAGCGCCATCACGGCGCTGCTGACGCGCTTCGAGCCCACTCTGGACGTGGAGCAGGCCGAGACCAACTTCGGCTGGAACAACCTGGAGCAGTACTTCTACTTCATGACCTCGGTCATCTTCGTCATCTTCACCTTCCCGGTGGCGGACAAGGGCTGGATCCCGTGCTCGGAACTGTCCACGGTGGCCATCTTCTTCACGGCCCTCAGCTACATGAGCCTGAGCCCCACGGCAGCCACCTACGCGCGCAAGGCCATCTTCATTGAGGTGGCGTCGTCCGCCTGCATCATGACCAGCCGTCTGCCCGAGACCATGGTCGTGGTGCGCATGCTGGGCAAGACCTTCACCACCGTGCCCCTGGGCCATTCAGTCGTGCTCAAGCTCAGCTTGCCCTGTCTACTCTACCTCTACCTCTTCTACCTGTTCTTCAGGTGGGTATGGCAGAAAGTAGATGAGGTGACAACATGTCGTTGTTCTGTTTGTTGTTGTTTCTTTTCCTGTTAGTGGTCACTTGTGCTTGTGGCCCCTAAGGGAATTTGACCTGCACTCTGAGAAGAGATGTGTCAAAATGACACATTGTGTGTGAGCTCAGGGACAACACGTTTTTTGCGTTAATTTTGTGTAGCAACAACAACAACAAAAACAAGCAAACAAACAAACAAAAAGGCACATCTTTTTGTAGATACACAGTTTGTTTGTTGTTTTGAGATTGCTGAACTCTGTTTTTCACCCAGCCAGCCACACAATTGCTGTGTTGAAATTGACACAAAATGTCCCTGAGCACACACAGAAAATGTGCTAAAATTACACATCTTTTTTTAGAGTGTGATGGTGATAGTTACAAAAAAATAAACTGTAGCTAAAACAAGCAATGTTGGGGACAGATCTGATGCAAAAGTATGAACATCACGTAGCCTAAATATCTTGCATGAGTTACAGAAGTTCAAATACGCATCTTCTGCATACCGCTGTATCTGCTGTGCTCTGTGTTCAGATCATCTTGATTTCTGTCCCCATCTCCGCGCTGCTTAGGATGGCGAGGATGCGTGGCTTCAGTGGCACCTACTGCTTCCTGGTGCCCTACCTGGTGTGCTTCATGTGGTGGGAGTTCTCCGTGGTGCTGCTGCAGCACTCCACCCCCGTGGGCCTCATGCGCACCTGCGTGGCCTACTTCCTGCTTCTCTTCGCCCTGCCCGTGCTGGCCGTCGGCCTGGCCGTCATGCTCTTCATCCAGATGGTCAAGTGGTTCCTGGAGCTGGAGCTGACCAAGATGCTGGTGACCCTGGCGGTGTGCGCCGTGCCGGTCACCCTGCGCCTGTGGACGCGCTTCAGCCTGTCCATCCTGGACGTCTTCCACTCCATCTTCCACCGCGGGCCCGTCAAGCTCATCCTGATCTGCATCAGCACCGTCATCCTCCTCTGCGGGGTCTACCTGTACAACGTGGAGGGGCTCAAGGTGTACAACTCCACCATGACCTGGCGGCAGTACAGCAAGTACTGCGGCCCGCCGGCGTGGCAGGCCCGGGGCATGGCGCAGACGCAGATCTGGTGCACCCACCTGGAGGGCCACCGGGTCACCTGGACGGGCCGCTTCCGCCACGTGCGCGTGGCCGAGACGGAGAACGGGGCCCAGTCGGTCATCAACCTGCTGCCGGTGTTCATGGCCGACTGGATGCGCTGCCTGTACGGACAGACCTACCCCAAGTGCGACGCGGTCAACGCGACCGCCTCCGGAGTGAACGGGTCAGCGGCGGCGGTGCCTGGCTCTGCCCAGCACGTTCTGCTCCAGCGGCAGCAGGAGGAGGAGGAGATGTGCCAGATCAAGGCTCTGGCCAATCACCAGTGCCACGTCAAGCGCTTCGACAGCTACCGCTTCGAGGCCACCGTGGGGATGCCTTTTGACGGCACCGGGCCTCCCATCGATGACCCGAGCTATGACATTCTCCTGAAGGCCAGCCACGAGTTCCAACAGGTCCTGCTGAACCTGGACCCGGGGAGCATGGTGGAGTTTAGCACCAAGCTGGAGGGGCGCCTGGGGGCCAAGCTCCCCGCGTTCGAGCTCAAAGCCATCCACTGCCTGGACTGCAAGTCCTCCCTCATGCCCGAGGGTCGCCAGGTGAAGATCGAGCGCAACTTGCGACAGAGTGTGATGCGCTCCATTAAGTTCGCCTTCGACTTCTTCTTCTCCCCGTTCCTCTATGCCAGGATCTGATGGGCTGGCCACTCAGGACCAGAGAGGTAAAACTGGACATACAGTAAATGCCAATAATGAGTATTTTAACGTGGGAGACAGGCAATAACTATATTTATATTTATATTTATATCACTTAGCAAACGTTTCTTTCCAAAGGAAATTGGAATAAAAGAAAGGTACCTGTGCCTTAGTAGTTTTTGGAAAAAAGTCTGAGCTGCTTCTTGTCTAAGTGAAAAGTCATTGGATGACATGAAGCAACACATTCATTGACAAAATGCTCATTGCCTTGATCCTCAAGATAATGTCTTTTTCTTGGCAGTAAAAGAGATTGTTCAACCTTTGGAGTCAACTTTTTGAATCACTTTGCAGGGCCTGTTCCCCCAACTGTTGTCTTAAAAGTTTCATTAAGGACTGTGCTGTTTGAAATTCGGCTGTTCAAACAACACATTGGACCTCTCCCAACCCACATCTTCATTCATTGAATTGCCCCCATATTTACAGCATAGCTAACATGCTAGTGGCTTAACTGAAGCTAACTGAAGCACACTGCTGTTTGTGAGCGGTGCCCTGTGAGTCACACCTGATGCCACACAAAGCACATATGAAGTTGATGGGCCTGTAAGCCTGTAGTTCCCACAGCAGTGCCTCTACTATGCAGTAAAACTTTGATTTCATTGCAGGGGTGTGGCCCTATGACAGAGAATAATTCTGGGCCCTTGGATAATCCCCCAGTATCAGGGGGATCTCTGGGGACCCCCTTCCAGTTCTGGGCCCTTAGAATCATCCAACCCCCCTCCCCCCTCTGTAACTACCTCTTGGATGTTGAGAGGTTTAAAATTAGCTTAAAATCCTTGATGAAAGTCCCTGTGTGGAATCACGTTGGTCTGTAAGAGATTTAAGCAGAACCTGTGATGGTATCTGAAACATTTATTGAGACTTTGTTTTCTCAGAGTAGAAATTTCAAAGCAGTTTTTAAAGCAGACATATTGTGTCAATTACTATAGGCATTGGACATGCTCTCCCCTTGGCAGGAATCATTCACTGTTAGAGCTAAGCTAACACTTATTAAAACTTCCAAATAAGGTGGTGGTCCCCACTAAACCAACCCCTAACCTTAACCCCCAGTCCACCACATGCACACATACCTCCAAATATCTGATTGAATCCCATGTTGGTACTTCTGACTAGTGATAACAAGTACTATGTCGATTGTTCTTATCCAAGATTTAATGGCAAGGACAGCATTTTAACAATTGTTTGGGGCTAAATGAAACTATAGTTGTTTGTTATCCACAATATCAGAATATGTATTAGTTGTTTGAGTTTACGGAGCATGAATGTGCTTATGCATCAAAGTTCAATATTTAATGTTGTTGTTTTTCACCTCCAGATTGTTTACTATTAATATTGCTAAACGTAATGTTCTAGATTTTTACCTCAATAATGTATTTTAATGATTTGATTACCAAATTGAGTAATTTAATGGCTGTATTAGATTGGTCACTTAAATTAAACAAAGCTACTAACTGGAAGGTTTTTTGGGGGGAGATCGATAATATCCCAAACTTTGAATCAATATATCCAGGAGGTGTTTCCCATGGCATGTCACTTTATTAGCCTGACTTTGTTTTAACATTCGTTAAAACGTGTGATGATTGGTAGATATTGATTGCAATTGATATTTAAGCGCGGCATCCAATCAAGTGACAGCCTATGATGCAATGTGTTGACTGGCTGAACTGGCACAAGCAATGGTTTCCCATTTACAGAGCCAGCACTGTGTACATGTATATGGTAACACCAGAGTTGTTGTTAGCACACACTGAGAATGGATAGCTAAAGGACCATGCTGATGGCCATACCATAATGAACACACCTGATCTGATCTGGGACATATAACAGTGTTGGGCCATGAAGAGCCATTTGCTGAATTTGACAAATATTGTGCCCTTTGTTATTAAGCTGCGATTTTCACACACATTATTAATTATGACTTAGGTTCTTAATATATATGCAGGTATCCCAGTTTTTTACATTTGCAGTCACAGTCTTAGATGCATTCATTTTTAACTGTGAGTCAGGGGTATTGGCACAAATGTGAACGCTGTGAACACTGTTATGGGACGAATAAGAGGAACAGAACAGGCCTCTTGCACACTAAAGCCAAAGTCATCACACTTCGGAGTGCCTAATGTGTCTGCCCTGGAGCTGTTCTTGATCATGTTGAGGACTTGGATCTCCAAGTTTGTCATGTGTACTTTTGAGAGAGATAAAAATGGGAACGATTAAACATTTCAGTTGGCATAAATGTGCTCTGACGTACTGTCTATTTGTTATGTTGAGTATGTTGTTAAAAGGCATCTCAATGTGTATGGGAGTAGAATAGAGCACCATTGACCAATCATTTAAACATCATTACAGGTGCAGATCAAATGTTCAGATCTGTTTTCCCTCACTGAATATCTCTTCTCACAAAGACATTTCCAAGCAATGAATACACACACAAACAGACACACACACACACACACACACAAACATTCTCTCTCCTTTTTCACGTAGGATTGTTCACGTATGATGAGACTGCCTGACTGCACAATGGAAAATCAGTTCATGGAAGGAATCACATATGGACACATAATCTTTCATTTCAGATTATATTATTTATGCACATTCCTTCATTGCCTCATTTGATTTCCATTAAGTGTCATTTGATTACTTTTTAGGCATCATAGATATACACACTAGTAACATTTGATAATGGTAAACATGCTTTTTTGTTTCTGTGTGCCCTGGAAAAGAAAAAAAAAGGCCTTTTCCCTGGTCATTTCTCTGTGGTGTTTAACATGTGAATTTCTGTGTTGTCTGTGTATGTGTGTGTATGTGTGTCCGCGTAAATCTGTGTGAGAGTGACTACCCCAAACGTCTGAGAGGAGAGTTGAGCTCAAGCGGTCATGATGGCAGAAGGCCTGTCACCATGGCAACTGCCGTGCTGGTATCACCATGGTGCGATGTGGGCTGTCTGCTGACGCGTTCCCCTTTTTACATAAAGGAGCGCGCAGGGCTCTCCTGCCTTCAGTGCTGACACACACACACACACACCCAGATGGAGCAGCACTGCACAGATGCAGCCGTGACAGAGCCACACATGGAGCCACTGTACAAGTCTGCATTTGGTGTGTCAAATAAAGAGAAGTAGAGAGGGAGAGAGAGAGAGAGAGAGAGAGACAGTGAGAGAGAGAGAAGGATAAAGAGAAGGGGGCAGGGCACAGCTAACACAGGGGTTCAACATCCACAGGGCTAAAATGTCAGGAATGAGTAGTAGTCAATGAGGTCCAAGGAAGCAGTAGGAAGGACAGCAATGGGGAACAGAGGACACGGCGACACTGAGCGACAATGGGGGATGGCTGAGCGAAGCCGGAAGGCATGGCTTAAGGTCGAGACAGATACAAGGGCCTAAAAAGGAGGAAACCATAGAGGCTGATCTTGACACTGTGTGAAAGTGAGAAATACAAAGACAAGAGAAAGTGCCAAAGACCAGAGACAGACCAGAGAGCCAAAAGAAAAGTGAGGACTAAAAAAAACATAATCACAATTCATTTTTTTCTCCATGGACAAAGCAACGTGTCAGACATGACATCCCTATCTTAATATCATTGTAACCATCATTAACACGAATTTTTAAAAATGGACCAGCAAACTGTGTGCTCCACAAGTACATTCATTCAGCTTTATATTCAACGCGGAAGGGAGAGTTCACCCCCCTTGATGAACAATCGTCAGAGGAGTAGCCATGGTCCAAGCACTAAACACCACTAGCATGTCCTCGGAGAGGTGAGGTGAGTCGAACACTTGAGGTGAGTGAGAAACTACCCCGTGGCCACGGGGTAAATACTGACGAATCCGGTCAAAGTGAGGTTCCTTGAGGAGTGATCCTTGAGACAGACAGAAAGAGAGAGAGAAAGAGAGAGCGAGCGAGCGAGTGAGTGAGCTTGCTTTAGACTGTCCCAGCCAAACGCAGGATGGTGATTTTGCTTTTTTTCTTTCTAGTTCACTGAAGCTGTGCTGCTGGGGGTGAAATGGTCTGGCCAAGAGGGTGCTGCTGCTGGCGCCGGTGGAGAATGCTGATATCGTTCCACCTGAAGCGAAGCAGGCGTAGCTGGCAGTAATGCATTGTGGGAAGATTCGGGAAGCACGTGATAGGAAGATTGCTGCTGCGCGCGGTTCAGTTACCAAGACAACTGGGTGTATGTTCGTGTGGGGGGAAGGGAAGGCAATCGGACTGGCTTTTGGAGCATGTCCCAGAGGCACCTCCCCCATCCCCCAGCACAAGAGAGAGAGAGAGAGAGAGGGAGAGAGAGAGAGAGAGAGAGAGAAAGAGAGAGAGAGAGAGAGAGAGAGAGAGAGAGAGGAGAGAGAGAGGGAAAGAGAGGGAGAAATGGTCCCCACAAGCTCCTACTTCCATATCGAGGCTGTCAGGGATTCGTCAGCAGGGCCATCAATCAACCAATCAACCAATGCCAGCTTGACCATTTGCAACACCTTTCGCAGCAAAGGACCGGATCCAATTGACAAGTCTTTGACCGAATGCGACTGCTCCAACAGCTGCGTAGTCCATTCTTTACAGACACTGAACACTTCCACTGTCACACCAAACTAGTAGACACATTCAAATGTAATCCAGTATTTTATCCCCCCTTTTTGAGCCAAGTTCATTCCAGTACATCCAGTGCGATCATGTAATGTATATGGATGTGTGTGTGTGTGTGTGTGTGTGTGTGTGTGTGTGTGTGTGCGCGCGTGTGTGTGTGAGTGTGTGTGTGCGTGCGTGCATATGTATGGATGAATATGAATGAGTGTGTGTATGTCCTGTATGCGTATAGGTATGTGTGTTTGAGCAACTGCTACCCGTTGTACGTATGTGTGGTCACACTGCGTGTGTAAATCCTTGGCTCGTCCACTGCAGACAAACAGACTCATTAAGGGAGACCCATATTCAGGCAGCCGGAGCGCTGCTCTGCGTCCCCCCCTCCCCCTCCCTTCCCCTCCCCCCTCCCTCCCTCTCCCTCCCCTGGGCTCCGTGCTGCTGGTCACTGGGTCTCTGGGTTCACCCGGTCCTGGAAAATGTAGAGGTTGTTGGTGGCGGCGATGGCGATGATGTTCTCGGCCGGGTGCCACGCCATGTGCAGGATCTTCTTGGTGAAGTCCAGGCTGTCCACGCCCACGTCCCCGCGCCGCCGCCGGCCGCCCGTGTAGACTCGGCGTGTGCGCAGGACCGCCCGCGGCTTGCTGCTTTCACGCCACGCCTCCAGCGTCACCCCACGGCCGGTCTCGCGGTCAAACATGCGGAAAAAGCTGTTGTAGGCACCGGTCATGATCACACTGTAAAAATACAATGATAAAATATTGCGTTACTTTACAGATTATCACTGTTAATATCACATAGTATTACAATACATCTAACCTTTTTCTATCTAACATTTCTGCCACAATATCATATAACTATCTGATACCATTGTAGTGCATATTTCCTGAATAATTTCTCTGCTGAATTAATTCACCAGCTGTTAACAACCTCAGTGACTCAGGGGGAGGATGAATAGGGTGTGTATTGGTGAAGGTGAGTGGGCAACAGCCACTAAAGACACGGTTCTGAGGAGAGAGAGGGGGAATAAAGGAGGGGGAGGAGTGAGATGATGAGGAGAAAGAAGGGGAGACTGAAGGAGGAGGAGGAGGAGGACGACGACGAAGAGAAGAATGGGGGAGGGAAAAGGGAGGGATGAGACCAGACGGAGAGAAGAAAGGGGAGCAAAGAAGAGAGGGAATGATATGGGTTGGGAGTGATGGAACAACATTGTTAAGAATTCAAAAATGCTATGCACCAGATGGAGAAGAGACTTGAATCTAGATAGATTTCTCTGAATGCGTTCAGAAGATTGACAGGACATACTTGAGAAATATCAGCAGGGAGAGATTAAAGGCTGACTGCAGAGAGAGAAAAAGGAGAACAGTGCAACCTTGCTCACGTGTGTGGGTAGAGCGCGAGACTCACCTGTCGGTGCTGTTCCACACGCATTCAAACTTGTCAAAGATGCAGTCATTCTCATACAGGGAGCAGAGCTTACTCCTCAGGTACTCGTGCACCTGAGGGGAGAAAGGACAGTGGGCTGAGTGGTTCTGATGGGGCTGGATGAGACCCAATACTATTAGCAACGCTATTCATTTTTGTGGAAGACATGTAATACTGTAGGTATGGTTTCATAACAAGTGTGTGTACCAAATGATCATAGCCTTGAGCAAGATAAGAGATATCAAGTGTAGACACCCTATCTTAATATCAGATGTTTTATGGCTTGGCGTATTACACCCTACTAACTGCCTAAACACACTTACCTGGTAGGTCTCAACAGGACCCTTCTCCATGTGGAGGTCCCACACCTTGACAGTGAGGTAATCCCTTGTGAGCAGGTAGCGGCCACTGTGGCTGAATTTCACGTCCGAGACGGAGGAGATGATCTCAGAGAAGAAGGACCGATTACCGGGGTCCTCAGGCTCCTCAAAAACTGTCAATGACATCAAACGATTCAATAAATTTATAAACATGCAGGTTATGGAAGGTGGTATCTTAGTGGTTAAGGAGCTGGGTTAGCATGTAGCAGCCTGACAAGTTGTGGGTTCAATTCCTGGCTTCCACTGTTGCACCCTTGAGCAAGGCACTTAACCCTAGTCTTAATAGACATATATAAGTCGCTTTGGATGGAAGCATCTGCTAAATAAATAAATGTAAATAGAATAAGGAAGAACAACAGAATAACCATGATTCATAGCAACACAAATGCACAGACAAAATTATTTCAGTTAAGACCAACAGAGACTTCAGATTAAAGTGGTAATGAGGGCCTTTTCTATTCACTTCATTCACAGTTGGGAAACTTTGCGTTAACTTTAAAATCATTGGTCCAGCCTAACCAATCAAACTGATCAGGAATTCCTAATGTTATTTCTACATCACCTAAACTATACAAATTGATAATAAACAGCATCAGCAGTCATGTGAACAATCCATGTAGGCCTGCCTTTTCACATTTACATTACACATTACAACAATTATTGTTGTTCACAGGTGTTGCTACTGCTGATTACCACAGCCACTTTAGATTTTGAAACTATACCGTCATCCCCTCTCGCCGCAAATTGGCCTAACCTTTCTGGGGACTGATGGAAACGTTAGTGAATTAAGGTGCTCCAGACTTGTATCTCCCTGAAAGGAGATATATGTGGGCGTGGCCAGACTAGGACCTTTATAGATGGATATGCAAAATTTTTTTAATTCCTCAGTTTTGAGCTCACAACTTCAAATAGGGCCTCAATTAGCAATGCTTAGTTGGAATGGTAAGATGATAATTCCATATGTTGCAATTCAGAGGTATACCGCTCTGGAAAAATGATGAGACCACTGTACATTTTCTGTTGTCATCCTACGGTTGTTAAGTGACTTTCAAATGAGATTTTCTGAATTAAGAGACCACTGCACATTTATATATGATCATCAACTCATTTGAATTTCACTCAGCAACCATAGGATGACATTAGAAACATCTGCACTGGTCCCTTTAATTTTTCTAGAGCTGTACCGGTATATACAAATAACTGAATTGAGTTCACAAGGAGTTCAGACCAATGGGCAAGTCTGGTACGCAGCCGTATGCTTACTTTTGGAGTGTTTGTCACAGAGCGCCGATGCCCTCATGTCACAGAGCCGCAGGGTGCCTTTGCTGCTGCTGTACACAAACAGGTGGCAGTGCTTTGGGTGGAACTCCGCAGCCGTGATCACCTCCGTCAGGTCCTCCATGTTGGCTGGCTTGATGTCCACAATGTCTGAATGCGCCACAGGGTCAAGGAGCGGACTGGGTCAGGTGATCAGACGAGCCCACAGCAGGGCCACACTGTTAGCGGACTAGCGGCATGCACCATCTCCAGTCAGTCAGTGACATTTCCTCAGGAGCCTCCCCTGACCTGAGCTGAACGTATGGTATTAATAATACACACTTACCGGACACGCAGGCTACAGCAGACACAGAACTGAAGCGTTCCGTTTGCGGAACATCTGCTACAACAACTAGCTTCCATTTTGAACAATGGAACTGGTTTGATGAACGTCAGTCCGATGAAGACTGAATATTCATTGTTTTCCATTTCACAATATTATTCTTTACAAAGAGGAAGTTCTAGATTCTAGAGGGATATTTCATCTCTTGGCCATTAAACATTTAAAGAGCACATCATATCTCTTAGCCATTTTTTTCTTTTAAGGAGCACATCATGCACACACATCTTCGCAATACACTGTCTTGTTTTCGGCCACACACACATACACAGACAGACAGACAGACAGACAGACAGACACACACACACACACAAACACACACACACACACACACACACACACACACACACACACACACACACACACACACACACACACACTCACACACACACACACACACTCACACACAGACACACATAGATATACAGTATACACACACAAAAACAGATGCGCATAAACACATGCACATAACCAAACAAACTCACACAAAGCAGGCACTTACACTCACACACAGCAGCCCTCTATTTTAGAGCAAGCCTCCCGTGCTTTAGAGGAGAGTGTTCCCTCGGTGAATTATTGAAATGTTTCCATAGATGTTTCTTCCCATTTCTAGGTCAGCAAGCTGGAACAGGGGAGATCACAGCACACTGAAGAGCACTCGTCTGCCCTGCCCTGCTCCCTGCCACATGCTGCACAGAGGCCCCACGACCCAACCCAGCACCACTACACACAGGTGATCAGATATTCTGATCTATTCTGTATCCATGCTCTCCGTGACAGATGTGGATGAGTGTGAGTGTGTGGATGCGTCGGCCACACCCAAAGTTGCAGAGGTGCAGCACGCCGGGCCTAATGGGTTGTGTGAGTCATTACGCTCACCGTCTGCGTTTGGCGCAGGGTGCTGTCATACCCAGATAGGGGCTGATTCATATAAATATGAAGCTATGTCATTTGTTGCTTAATTCACTCTCTCTCTCGCTCTCTATCTCTCTCTCTCTCTACCTCTCTCTCTCTCTCTCTCTCTCACACAGACACAAACACACACACAGACACACAGACACACAGACACACACACACACACACAGGGTGCACGTATGGCTGAAGGATACTGAAGCTGCGGTCTGTGATGCCGAGGTGCCACATGTTGATCCTGAGGTCGTCAGCAGACAGGTACGTCTCGCCGTCGCTGTTGACCGAGATGGAGTTGACGTGGTAGGTGTGGCCATTGGAGAAGACGCGTCTGGGACGCACCTCTACCATCAGGTCCGTGGGTTTCAGCACGGGCACCTGAGACAGGCAGGCAAGGAATACGCTTACAATAGGAGCAGCTCAAACTGGGGAACACAGATGTCATAATGGTGAGGTATGATATGTACAAGAAAAGTAGCTGTGTGCACATCCCACCTGGCAGGTGCAGGACAAATGGAGAGTAGCTTAAGAAAGGAATATAATGTCCGCAACACTGATAATTGCTCTCGTTTAATGTGAAAAAGCAACGTTTCGACCCTACTGGGTCTTCATCAGCCTGATGAAGACCCAGAAGCCATTCTGCCTGATGAAGACCCAGTAGGGTCGAAACGTTGCTTTTTCACATTAAATGGGAGCAATCATCAGTGTTGCAGACATTATATTGCTTTCCTGAGGTATGATATGTAGTCATGTATGCAGCTAGTGCATTTTATGTGTGAGGTGAATCGTAATACTGAAATGGTTTCTATAGACTTGGGGGAATTAACATGTTTTGGACAAAATCTACCTTTAGTTAGTTTAAACTGAATTTGTAAGTTGGTTAAAACTGTGCCTATTATGGGTATTATTTTGAGTGCGCTTGGCATGTTGACAATTATTGAAGATGTTGACTATCGAAATTTAGCTTAACTTTTTTGACACTGTATATTCTGACTTTCCACAGCGCTACCCTTTCATAAATCCCTGAGAGGCCGTGCAGGTGACGTGGTTACCTGTAAGGACGTCACCGTGGAGAAGTCCTTGACCCTGCCCTCTTCGTCCTTCAGGTTGTAGCCCTCGGGCCTCTTGTCTCGCTCGCTGACCTTCCATAGCTTTATGGTCTTATCTGAAACACAATGACAGGGACAAAAAGATTCAGAGATTTCAAGGACTATGGAAGTTCATTGAATTATATTTTCATGGTCTTATTTTGTCAAACTCAAGTTGAACTCTATTACTGGTAAAACAGTAAAAATTTTACATTTCAGACATAACTCAAACAAAGAGGAAAAATACTCATATATAGGGTGTGGCATGTTACACTTACATAAGTGAATAATCTGCACCTAACTGTACAATGTACTGTACATGAAAGTACACCGTATGGTACTACACCAGGAGATAACTAGGCTAAAAACCTGTGTATTCAACCATGTTGTGTATTCACCAGTCTGTGTAAAGATGATGTATGTCCATACTGCTTCAATATGTGCATACAGATTATCAACACCACTATACAGTACATTGTTGTGGACCATGTTTACCTACTCCATGGTATACCTACAGTGATATAACTAAGGCTCTATAATGGTTACACCTTCCATTATCACAATACAAAGTGGTACCAAACAATTCTTGGTTGCTCCACTTCAATCCTCTCTGGTGTTCCTTGTGTGACCCCCACCCTTCCCATCCGTCACCTAAGTGATGAGGTCCAAAGGGACCAGGAAGTAGACAGGGATGTGGCGCGGCTCACCATTGGTGGAGAGAAGGAAGTGGGCTGCATTCTGCTGTGGTAGCCAGCGGATCTTGTTGATCTTCTCCTCGATCTCCAAGCTCTTCAGGTAGTCAAAGTCAGGCTCATGGCTCTGGAAGGTGCTGTAGACGTTATACTCGCCCGATTCACCTAACTCCTCTGGTTCTCCTTTTGTCTGGGGAGAAAAACAACACACCACAGAGAGAGAAAGAGAGAGACAAAGAGAGAGAGAGAGAGAGAGAGGGAGGGAGAGACAGAGAGAGAGAGAGAGAGAGAGAGAGAAAATCCATCATTTATATAGGGATGCACAAAACAGTTCATCTCACAACTACAGTATGTCAAAGTAAGAAAGCATGAACTGCTTTCATGTAAGGCCCAGCATCTCCCTACATTCACTACAGACTACAGTGTCTTATTCTGGAATCCACCCACACAAACATTTGCACATCAGACCAGTAATTAAGCCTGCAGCACCTTGGAACAATATAATCACACCCAACTCCCTTAACCCTCGCTTCAAACAGCCACCCATCCATGATAAGAGCTAAAGGGCATCAGCAGGCCATAGCCAACCTGAGTCTCCCTTTGGAAGATGACCACTCTTCCTCCCTTGTCCCCCGTCGCCAACAGATCCCCCGTCTGGTTAAATTCCACCGTGGATATGACATCAGCTGAGGTAGGCAGGGTAGGGGGAGAGAGGAGAGGGAAGAAGGCAGACATTAGAGTTTGAATTAGTACCTTTGGAACCTTGTCTATTTCATTCTTATGTAAAGAATTTAGTCTTGTTTGTACTCCATATTACCCACCCTGTACATAATTAGTCTACAGTGGTGTTCATAGTTACTGACTAGATCGCTTTCATCAGAAATACACTCATAGTCAATTAATTCCAAGACGAGTCTGTTCCATAGTTGCACAATTTCTGTATACACTGGTCTCTGAGAAAGACTGATTAGTGTAGGCACGGGGACGCAGGCGAATGAACAGTCTCACTGTGACTGTGTCTTAAGGTCATGCAGTAGTGATCATTCACATTACCTTTTGTCTCAATGTGCAGCTCTACAATCTATAAATACACACTAACTGCCATCCAGTATCATCAGTATCATATAACACACTGACCAGGCCCAGGCTATGACATAGAGAGATCACATTAGTTCTCAGGGAGCCATTTTTAGCTAGCATAATTTCCGCCGTTTGAAAAGCTAACAGAATTTCAGCCTTCCCCAGACCCAGACCTGTCTGTGCACTCTTGCATCACTGATTCCACTGTGAACCACACACACAGAGACCAACTGGGCCAAATGGGCCGTCATTCCAGTACCCTGGAGTCCTTCTGACTGACCCAGACTGCCCTGAGGGCCTGGCCCTGGGATGCCAACGCAGAGGGGCGGCCTTACCTTCGGTGACGTAGTCTCGGAGGAAGCTGTGGTTGATTTTGTTGCTCTCGCCGTCCTCACCCATCGGAAGCGGCGGGGTGCCCGAGCGCGCCCGTCCGGAGGTGAGCCGTCCAATCCGTACTGCCTCGCCCCCCCGGAGCTCCGCCCATGCTGCTGTGGCCTAGCAAGAGGGCCCGGTGCACGGCATCCTGGGAGAGGGAAGGCCCGGCCACCGAGAGGTGAGGTGAGGTGCGGAGGAGAACAGCCGACGTGTGGAGGGCAAAGAGAGATCACACAGGGGGCAGCACCCGCCACCAGGAGGAAGAGCAGGGAGAGGAGGAAGAGGAGGGAGGCAATGAGAGGGGACAGAAAAAAAAAACCCCGAAGACAAATCTCAGCCCCACTAATGCCAGAGAGACGACAGTGGACGCCTATAGCCCATGCTGTGTCCCACGCCGGTGTCCCTACACATACGGTCAAGCCCGCGCGCTCTCACACACACACACGCTCACACATGCTCAGCGCCTCGCACACACCCTCCACATTAATCAAACGGCACCGCTAAGCACAGCACAGCTCAGCTCAACGCTGCCCGGCAACAAGCTACGGAGACACGCGAGGCCGGCAGGCCTTCTAGCAAAGGTGCGATCCTGTCGGCGTCGGTGTGCGTGCGTGTGTGCGTGCGTGCAGGAGCGAGTGTGTCCACGCATCCGTCCGTTGTCCGTGTGTGGTAATATCCTTTTGCTGCGGCAGCAGTTCCCTCTCCGCCGGCAGAAACGAGAGATGCTCGCAGGGTGCGGTAGTCCTTGAAGGAGAACGGAGGAGATGGGAGATGCTGCTCTCTGCGGCAGAAATGGAAAAAGAGAGAGAGAGAGAAAGCGAGAGAGAGAGAGAGACAGAAAGATGAAGAGGGGGAAATGGAGAGAGAAAGAGAGAGAGAGAGAGAGAAATAAAGGCCTGTTCTCCACCTACCAGCCTCTGTGTGTCCGCTAGTCTGCTGCTGCAGAGTGACAGAGCGAGTGTGTGTGTGTGAGTGTGTGTGTGTGTGTGTGTGTGTGTGTGTGAGAGTATGTGTGTGTGATGCGCGAGCGGATGGGAAAGACAGAGAGAAAGTGATGGAAAAAAAGGGGGAGGGAGAGACAGAGGAGAGAGAGAGACAGAGAGAAACAGAGAGAGAGAGAGAGAGGGAGAGATGCTGCCAGCTTGTCTTCTCTGGACTGCTGCTGCTGTGGTGCTTCTGCGCAGTAGCCCTGTTACAGCAACCTCCTCCCCGGCCGGCCAGTCACAGCGCACCCTGCTCTCCAAGCTCCTCCCACTGCAGGTGATAATGGGAGAGAGAGAGAGGATGAGAGGAGTGGAGGAGCAGGGGGAGGAGAGCACAGAGCAAACATTAATATAACACTCGCAATCTCAAATATAGATGACTGCTAACATAACTAGGATGCGGGCACACTCCCCCAAACAGATGCTGTCCATGGCTATTAAGTCATGTTCATGTAGCATTGTCATTAGATTTTGCTGTGTAGAAATAATTAATTAATTGGGAATTAAATAATAATAATTAAAAAAAACATGTCAGTACAAGGGTGTCATGTTCTGCATGTTTTCCCCATATATACAGCAGTTGTGTATATTATTTAGATGGTTTAGATTAGAAATATGCGATGGAATTTGGTAGGCTAAGGTCTAATGGATATCAATAATGTCAAAAGGCTATAACAATACAAGTGCATCTAAATGGGGTAGTTCTGCCCCCTGTCGGCAGTTTCCCATAATGTTAAATGGTGCTGAGTCTGTACTGTATATGCTGACCTTTTTTAACCCCACGGGTGAGGGAGTTTTTAGTATGAAATACGTATTGGCAATAATAACTGTAAAAATGCAGATATAACTCTGTTAATGTTAGAATGAGACCGTATACAGTTAAGTCGACCAAAAGCCTCCAGCCACAAAACGAAAATGTTTCTTTACCTTTTTTTCTTTATATATATTGTAACGGTCTTAAAAAGATTCCCTGCTCTACAGATATTCGTAGATAACAACATTTTACAACATTAATGATCAGAATATTCTGACATTAACAACTTTTCCCCTACCTTTCTGACTTGATCATGCGCAACAACTTGGTTGTAGTCTATCATCCTCGTGACGATTCCACATCTTTCTTAAAAAAAAAAGAAAAGTCACGCTTTTACGATTAGCCTCATGTCAACGCACACCAGCGTTATCCCATTTCTCCATTACATCTCTTCGCTTCATCGGTGATGTTGGTCTGAGTGCAAGATACCACCGCAACCTAAGTTTTCGTTCACGAGAGGATAAGCATTATGCTATGCATCTGCACATGGACACATACAGGAAGTTGCGTCGCACCTGTGTAATAGGCCTATATTAGCAGTACAATAACAAAAAAAGACCTGCATTGTTATTGTTCACACATTAAATGGTGACCCATGGTAGTTAGCAGTTTAGGTGAATGTGCCATTTATTTACAGTAGAGCACTGTTCTTACCACCAGAGGGAGACCTGCGGTTCTTGTCAATAATTTAAAAGCACATACGATGGCTCGCCATAGGCACAGGTTGGCACAGGTGGAAATAGCTTCAACAGTCACTACAAATAATTGTTACAAATAGCAGGAAGCCTCTGAATGCTTTTACTGCATTGTATGTCGTGTGCAATGGTTAGCTGACATAATAATAGTGTGCTCCAAAATGTACATGGGCTCTGCAACTTGTGTTGAGTTCTCTCTTGATTTATGTACAGTTGAAAAAATAGAAACACCATTCCTTACTAGAATAGAGCAGCACAACAAACTATTGTTGTGAGCTGGCTAAAGAAATCACATCATATCAGGTTATTTCATCATGGGTAACACTTTATTTGGATAGTTGTAAGCGCTTCCTCACTCATTTTATAGCAACCACGCAGCTCTTGTAATTTAGTTGTAATTCATTACCAAGGCTACACTTCTTTACAAATCAATGACACCTTTTCACATTAGTTATAGCATTGTTATCCAACAGCTTATTTGATTGATTCCTCTTCATTCATTCATTCACTCACTCATTTGTCTCTTTGTACTAACACAATTTTGAACTATATTTTCTTTTCATCATCACCAGCTTTGGTACTGAACATGACTCTCCGGAAAAATGTTGCTGTGGCTGGAGGCATGGTTTGTGCTGTGTAATCTATTCTATTAACATAGGATTTGGGTGTCCATCTCAGATATCAGATTATGTCAGTCAGGGGATCTGTATGTAGCTAACTTCATGCATGAGACAGAGAAGCAGCCTGCTAAGGAGTGAATGTCACAAGCTCTGCCAGGAGGATGAGCTGAATTCGCTGAGTATTCACTGAGTAATCGATCTTGGGTGGGAAGTAAAGAGTGTTTTCAAGTTTCACTACAAGACATTTTCTCGGTCTTGATGATCATGACACATCTTGTCATTTTTTTGGAAAAGTCGAGTCTCAAGTCTTTGAGCTGGAGTCCAAGCCAAGTCTCAAATCTTTGAGGGACAAGGTAGGCCTAACGTCAAGTCTTAAGTCTTTTGTCAAGTCAAGTCCAAGTCAAGTCATCTGATTTTGTCACTGCATTGTTAAATCGTATGAATTCCAAGCATTCCAATTCCACAAATTAAGAGCTCTGCTTATTATGCCCTTCACTCATAAAATCGTATGAATTCCAAGCATTCCAATTCCACAAATTAAGAGCTCTGCTTATTATGCCCTTCACTCATAAAATCTGCATGATGCAACTGACATGTGTAGTGTTCTGGAGAGGGAAATTACTCTAAACTAACACAGCAACGTCTATATTTTTCTGAAATAATATGGGGGCAGACAAGAATGGATGTGAAATTGTGACAGGGCAAATATCACTTATGTTTTATTAAGTTATTGTTACCAGAAGTAGCCAAGTAGCTTATTAAAACGCACATCTCCGTGGGGACTTATCGTCGCCATGGTCAATGCATTTTTTATCTGTGAGTGCGCGCACATAGAGTAGCGCGTCTATTGTTGCACACACGTTGCAAAGGGGACATACAGCGCCAGCTCGCCATACGTTTCCCCAACGTATATGGAACAATAAATAATAATAATAAAAAAATAGAAATACATGAATACATTTAGAATTTTTTTTTTTTAAAGCAATAATTGCATGAAATACAAATTGTTCACGACTCGAGTATCGAAACTCCAGTCCGAGTCAAGTCTGAAATCTTTGAGGTGGAGTCGCAAGTCAAGTCTGAAGTCACTGTTCGTGCGACATAAGTGCGTCTCAAGTCTCAGACTCGAGTCCCCATCTCTGGTATTTAACAGCCGTAAGCACTGCCTAGCCCTAGACGTTGCCAGGTATCGGATAATCCCTTCCCTTGAATGTGTAGAACGTTAAAGGCTCTGGGAGACGCCAGGGACACTAATCTCAAACAGGGATTACCCATACCTTTACGCAACAGGTCAAGTGTAATGAACTGATGGCAGGAGCAAAGAATCAGATATCAAACGAAGCAGGTCAGTTGCTGTTTTCACTCTGTCGTTCATATTGACACAACAGGCTGCAAACGGTTGCTTTACACTGTACATTCCATTCTCCATTGCAGGAACGCGATGCCCTGTCTGCACGCGGAGTCGTTAAGTTCACAGTCCGCAGAAAGTGATTACGCATCAAAGACGGAACCTGTAGCTTCATTCCGTTCTACACGAGGAAACGGATCAAGGCGCGCTTCAGCAGGGTCGGTTACTGAGGACACTACCTTTGTCACCAGCGCGGGGTGGATCTTTTCACCTTTGTGGAGTCGGCGTGCTCAATCGCGGCGTTTTGGATTTCGTAAAGGCGTTGGGAGCGAAAGAGTTGAGGCTTTGCTTGACAACCACTCAGATTTTGCGCGGACTTATTTCTTACAAAGGCCATCAAGGTAAGACTTCATGATTAATGCTTGTTTCAAGTAGAAGTTAGCCTATAGCTGACCTTGGTCTTTTCTACGTTCACAAATTCCAAAGAGTTACATGTATGTTGTTAACAAGTAAAGATGAGGTTTGCTCCCTGGAGCCAAATTACCCATGAGTGATATTTTGGATACTCACGGTCACATTGTCATAATTTGCCCATGCATTTTTATTTTATATGTACATTGTAATGGATTCATTTGTAACGGTTTCTATCAGGGATATGGTGAATGGGTCTTCGAGTGAGAAGTCTTCACAGGCCTCAAAAGAAGGTGCTAGGTCTAAGAAGGATGTCCGTTCATATACGCCACAGCTGTGCCGGCGGAGGGAATCCCACCCACTGCCTGGACCTTCCAGGAGGCACTCTGGGCCTTTCCTGGACAGGGCGTCATCCACTGTTCCCTCCCTAGAATGGGGAGATTTTCTGACTCTTGACAAGGCTTGTCATCCACCAAGGTCCCCATGTTCACCACGCTCTCCGAGATCTCCGATCTCACCCCGGAACATGCGGCCTCCGTGGTCCCCTCGTGTGATGCGGTCCCCCAGGCGAGCAGGCCCGTGTGGACGCCGGGCCTCCTGCGAGTGGATGGTGGAGATGATGGGTGGCGCTCCGTGTCGCCAGGGTCTGTCCGAGATCTGCCACAGGGTCCTCCATCATGTGGGCCATGCCATTGATGCAGATCTATCTTCCTTTGCCCTTGTCACAGATGACAGGGCTGGCGGAAGAGTTCTCAGTGGGGTGGTCTTTCGCTCAAACCACGACGACTCGTATGGCCAGAGTCAGCCTAAATGGGACAGATACATCATGGAATATGTCATAGAAACACGGAAGTCACTCAACATCATGGATGTCTTTGAGGTAGCTACTAGCTCCCAGGAATGTCAGACATATTTTAGGAAGCCCAGCAGCAAATGTAACTAAAGCTGACTAGTCAGATACCTTTTAACATCTCATTGTATTCTCTTGGTCTAACTCAGGAATGGGTTTTGTTTGACTGTGGCATATAATGACAATGTACATTTAAGGCTCTTTTCATTGGGAGATTTAGACAGGTCCCCTCAGGATCAGTCTGCTCGCTCTATCTAAATCTGCATCCAAGAGGAGTAACCTCCAGACCTCTGACATTTAGCTATCCTAGCGGAGATAAATTTAGTTGAATTTAGAGGAACCCCCAACATGGAGTCCTAGAGGTCAGCTTCTGACGCAAGACTTGGGAACGCACTTGTGTTACGTAAAAGAATCAGGCTTGATCTGTGAAGAGGGAGTTGATTAGCCATGCTAACTAGCTGGCTGTAGGCCACATTACATCTATTAGAGGCACTCATCCTCTCTGGTCTAAATCTGCCTAGGCCTGGTTTGCAGATAGTGATGTGTTTATAAGGGCCTCAGAGAAACAAAGTAGCTTGTATTGCTGACCTAGCTAGTGATCTGTTTTTAGAGAAGGGTGTGTAAAAGATGAGGAGGGAAGTGAAAGGCCTATAAGGCATCATAATCTGAGCTCTGACTTTACAATACTGTTGTTATCTTCAGGTTTGTCTTCAATAATTGCTTTTAACAATAATTTTTAATGCAACACAATACAGCTTACCTTAAAATAAAAGCGTCACACTCATTTTGATGATACAGTGACTTACTTTACCGCAAAATAAAGGCACTAACATTGCCAAAGTGTTCCTGGAATGTTTGATAGTGTACTATGTGGCGTTGATCAGGTAGCGTCATGACCCATTTGGTCAGTTTCAGTGCTAAATGGCATTACATTTTGATGCCAAGGGGCATAACGAATTTCTCCATGGTGTTGCTTTACAATCTATTTACTCTACATTTTATGATGCTTCATGAGGTGTATGAAGTACATATTCTACCATTCAAAGCCTACCTGTTTTCATAGGATACCAGATTCAGTCCTGAAGTGGGTGACATATCTGGTTCCAGGCCCAGGAGCATCTTGAGTCTACCAGTGTACAACCCCAGAGAGGAGGTGGCATGATTCAAATTCAAGAAATTCAATTCACACATAAATTTACTCTCTTATTCTACACCTGTCAGATTTTGGATCGTATTCTGATTGCTGTCTCACCACTTTAGCTTGTAGGTATTGTCATGGCGATCAACAAGACAACAGCTGCTGGCATGAGCCAGCATTTTTTCTCAGAGGAAGATGAGAAGGTGAGAAAACACAGAAATGTTTCACCTACTAAAAGTTTGCTTTACCAGATAGCCTCAATACAAATGAAAATCTATATTGTTAAATCAAATTGTAATGTATGTGATGTGCTGATGGTTTATGTGGCATAAAATGTGAATATGTCGTGAACAGATTCTGGCAACTCACATGGGGATGCTAGGTGTCATTTTGGATAACGCACAGCTCTGTGAGAACGTTGAACAAGAGAGCAAGCGTAGCCAAGTAAGTGCCTTAGCTGATTCATATAGAATGGCAAAAGCTCATATCCCTAAGAATAGATCTTTGCAATAAGCTACTTCTCTACAAAAGTAATTATTTCTATTGGGCTTTTGCACTGATTTCTGAATGTTTTATTATGCAGGTACTCCTGGAATTAGCTCGTCTGCTGTCAGAAAGACACGACACCCGGGAGTCTCTCCTTAATAAAATGGCCTCTACCATCCTCCCCATCACCAGAGCCCAACTTTGCACAGTTTTCATTGCTGACAGTGCTGATAAGGTAACCGTCATCACTGCAGACAACCTAACTGATGTAATGTGGCTTCCAACAATGTCTGTCTGAGAGCGGTTTTAACAAAGTTCTACTTTATTTCTCCAATTCTGTTTTCTTTCCAAATAGGACTCATTTGCATATGTCATTGACACTGAAAATATGGGTTCAGATGAATATGAGACTTCATGCAAAAGGTTTGTTGATACCTTGAATTACTACCATTTCTTCAACTGTACAGCTTCGCCAATCAACTAAAAATTTGATACCTTGAACTACTACCATTTGTGTAACTGTACAGTATCAACTGGTTGCTTAACAACTACTCTGTGTAAGTCTCTGTACATTTTTCTCTGTCTCTCTCTTTAGGGAATGTGATGTCAACAAGATAAGCCTTGCATATGCTGCTCACGTCAAAACCACACTCGAAACACTTAATGTGGCCAATATCTCCACGGACTCCAATATCCTTGTGCTTGTGAGTACTAGGCATAGTAGATGCCAAAGATCTGATAGTTGAACGATCTGAACCATTTTGCCTTTACTTCTATAAAGATGCTGATTGAAAATTTAAAGTTCTTGAGCAGTTACATGTAGTTGTCACAGAAATAAGTAATTATTGATGTAATTTAGTTTAGAGTATTACATAGTATCTGGTAATATTTAGGATATGGAGGTTTTAGCTAGTGTACTCCATATATTGTGTTTCATACTCACATTTTCCACCTGCTAGTGAAAACAATATGAGTTCAGTCACCATCTGACCTGTGGTTTGTCATGACAGGACCAGACAACAGAGGAGGCAGGTGATGAGATGAGGACTCTAGTCTGCACACCTGTCAGGAATGGACGCGAGGGCAAAGTTATAGGTAAAGCAATGTCTGTCTTCTGTATATAGTGTCTGTATTCTCCTTGAGGTTTTCTACAGATTTACGTAACTTTAGTCATCATAACAACAGTTACTGTACTTTTTTGACAATGTATGATGTGATAGTGTACTGTACCTTTGGTACTAGGCAGGTGAATGTAATTTTGTTTCAGTCTCATATGAAAAACCTTTTTCATGTTGAAATTAGTGTACACATCCAAGGCTGGTGAGACTGTTGGTACTACAGCAGGGAACAGTATTTTGGAAATGCTTTGCTGTTTGGAGGAATCTATTACTTGCACACGTTGGCTATATATTGTAATAGTTAAACATTCAGTTCATTTGTTTAAACTCTTCTGTTTATTATAAGGAGTGTGTCAGCTTGTCAACAAGCAGAGTGAGGGAGCCTGCAGGGCGGAAGTGTTTGGCCGAGCAGATGAGCGCCTCCTGGAGGATTTTTCCCTGTACTGCGGCCTGGGCCTCCAGAACTATGAAATTCAACAGAAGGCACAGTTGACCAGGGCTCAGCAGGAAGTGACACGAGAGGTGAGGAGTCCTTGATAGTGTGAGCACAAGTTCAGGCCCAGGATTCAGGTCTATGTAACAAATAAATCACAGTATTCTAGACAGAATCAGTATATTGGAACAACAAAAGCTATTTTTTTTATCTTTTGGATACACTATGCAGTAATCAATCAACATTCAATTAATTTAGCACTGTTGTCCAAAGTGACTTATTATGTAATATGAGGTTAAGTGCCTTGCTCAAGGGCACAATGGTGGCAGCTGGGAATTGAACCCACAATGTTCAGGCTACTGCATGCTAGCCCAACTCCTACACTATGAATCCCTTTATGTTTGTGTGTTCACATGTGGGTGGGTGTGTCTCCTCCAGGTTTTGTCCTACCACATGTCTGCATCAGAGGACGAGATTATGACCTTGCAGGTGAATGACCTGTTTGAATATACAGTACTCTGTATTCAGACTATTTCCATTCTGTGTAAATATTTCAATGAAAATTAACACTGCCAAGTCCCCATGAGGTCCTGTTTTCCTGATGTGTTCTTTGCTCCACCTGTGCCCCAGGAGTCCTCCATCCCCTCAGCACAGACCCTCTCCCTTCTGGACTTCAGCTTCAGTGATTTTGGCCTGCCAGATACAGTCACGACACAGGCAACAGTCCGCATGTTTCTGGACCTCAATCTAGTGCAGGACTTCAATATTGACTACAAGGTACTGCGGCATAACTGGCATGATTGTGTTGGCTATGTTTTTTTTACTCGCTGTCATGCAATAGACACCATGACATTTTGCAAAACCAATGTATAAGCCATGGCTAATAGTTGGAAAATGACGGTGTTGACGTACAGTCATGTTGTCTTCCGTCTCCTTCCCTCCCCTGCTCCCTCAACACAGAGTCTGTGCCGCTGGGTCCTGAGCGTGAGGCGCGGCTACAGGCGGGATGTGGCCTATCACAACTGGCACCATGCCCTCAGCACTGCCCAGTGCATGTTTGCCATGGTGAAGGCAACGAGTCATCTGCAGGTCAGAGGAAACCTTCCCTAATCCCTCTCTCTGAGAAACCCTGTGTGATAAACCCTTTGGGGGTGTGTTTCCGATCTGTGCTGCTTCCGTATAAAGCTCTTCCCTCCCAGTACATGCCCGCCTGTACTGGAGTGCCTGGAAAGTGGAGACGCACCAGTCTGCATTAAATAGGATTTAAATTAAGGAATCAGTGCATTAAGCACTACTATTTTGGCTTTTGAACTTCCAAGGTTGCTACACGCCATCCCTAGCCACGCTAACTCGATTCACTTTTATCATTTTCGAATGCTATTGTTTTCTAGTCACCTTTAGAGTTGTTGTCTGAGTTTGTGAGAGGATTTAGGTTTTATTCTTCTCTAAGTTAAAGGTTCTTCTTTTTTTCTGTCAAAGAAACATTTTTCAAGTCTGGAGATTTTGGCTCTGATGATTGCCACCCTCTGTCACGATCTTGACCACAGAGGAGTCAGCAACTCTTACATAGCACGGTAAACATTGATTTACATCCAGTAGTAAATCCAGAGTAGAACAGTCACCCACCCATCAATCTGTTACAATCATCACCATATTACCTTAATAGTGAGGTGGTGGTAGTGTAGTGGCTAAGGAGCTAAGCCAGAAAATGTGAGTGTTCAATACCCGGCTTCCACCATTGTGCCCTTGGCCAAGGCACTTAACCCCGAGTTGCTCCTCAGACAGTGACCCTTGTAATGAAATTATGTGTAAGTCACTTTGGATAAAAAAGTGTCTACTAAATGATTTAAATGTATCTAATTGTATCTAAATGTATCTAATCTAATACCATCCAATCACCTCCACTTAGTTTGTTTTAATTATTTGTGGGCCTCATATCGTCACCTGACTCTTCCTCTCCCTTTCACTGTTGATCAGGAGCCAGCAGCCTCTTGCTCAGCTTTATGGCCACTCGTCATTGGAACATCATCACTATGACCTGTGTGTCCTAATCCTCAACAACCCAGTAAGACTAGCGTCCCCTGATACTGCACACTAATTAACTAGCTAGTTAACTAACTAACTAATCCATCAAGTTCATTTGATCACTGTTCAAGTGTTGAAACTATCCTGACAATACTTGAGTGAGTAGGCTAGTTCAGACATTTAAACAGAGGTCATTGAACACTTACAGTATTAAAATGTCTTACAGAATTTTTGGAATTTAACACTTGTGATTTTACTGTGTGGCTTAGTTTCCCTTCCCATCTAATCCATATTTTTCATTTATCCAACAATCTCCCTGTGTGTCTTCCACTCTGTACTATTTTCTGGGGACAGGGTAGTGAGATTCTGAGTGGTTTATCTCAGGAGGACTATCGACGATGCCTGCAAATGGTTGAGAGAAGCATTCTTGCCACAGATCTGGCTCTCTATATGAAGTAAGACATGCTTGCTAACCTTTGTCAACCTAACCTATTTTAAAGCTTTAAGTGCTCTATGAAATCTGTGAAATTCATATTGCTGAGTGAATAATTGAATACAGCTGTATGTGTTTAACTGAATTTTAACACTTGTGTTAAGTGTGTCCTGACTGTTTTCTGATACAGTATCTAAAATAGTTTTCTGATGCCTATCCACTGTGACACTCCTAGTTTTTTTCAGTAATTTCACCACTAGATTTTACATACACTTGATCATCCTGTATGCATTTTACAGCTATTCTTAAGGGCTCTTGTCCAAACATGAGAACCTAAAAAACCTTGAAGCATGCACCTTAAAGTGCCTTATGTCCTCTTAGTTGCACAATAGGGCTCGGCACACGCGTTGCATTCTAGGAATATTGCCGCCATGTTGGTAGCCCACCGAACATAATAATCCATTCATTCGGATACAGAAGACAAGAGGCAGAATATTTATAGTATTAGATATTCTTTTCCTCTTGCGATCGTGGGTTGCGCTGTTACACCCCACTACACAGCAACATACGACCAAGAAGGCAAAAACTAAGTAACAGGAACACACTAACAGGCGGGAGTAAATCCATAGGAATCCATAGTAAACTAAGGAGTGAGGCTGCCAATATGGCTGCCCGTGAAGTTTTCACGTCACGATCCCGAGCCCTATTGATACAGCTACATGATCAAACAATTGCATATGTGTTATAATGGACCAATATGTTTATTATTTTTAACGCAGTGTATTTGTGTATGCATTTGTGTTTCTGTGAACTCACAGGAGGAGAGACGCGTTCTTCCAGCTAGCTGAGAGAGAGACTCTCTCCTGGCATGATCAGGAGCACAGAGAGCTGCTGAGGTATGGGAGACTTCTCGACACAGCCTCTTACTCTTTAGCAGAAGCAGAACCATTAAACATTGGCAACATCAGGGACATAGACATTAAAGAACTAACATCCTTGGGCTTTACATTGCCCGATGGTTAGTGGCAGTCTGAGTTCCCATTTGGTTAAGTAGCAATGAGTACTCGTATGTCACTTCCTGTTTATTTCCTGTGTTTGCAGCTCGATGCTAATGACGGCGAGTGACATCTGTGCTATCACAAAGCCTTGGCCCGTTCAGAAGAGGGTGAGAGAGCGAGACACTATTAGTGTCTTTATAGTCCTTTATACTAGTAGTAGCTCTATGTGATTTTTTGTTTTTGCTCACAGACACTTGAGTCATTTTTGTCTTTCTTGTTTAGACTGCCAGTCTTATTACTTCAGAATTCTTTGCCCAAGGGGACCGTGAGAAAAATGAATTCAACATCAGACCCATTGTAAGTTTTGAATATTAATCTCAGTTTGCGATACTACAAACTTCGTTTTGCTGTTATGTCTGTCAGATGATAATGCAGATGTAGTCATGATCTGTACATGTTTGTGTGTCTATTAAATGCTCCCTAAAGGATGTGATGAACAGAGAGAACAGCACTCGTGTACCGCATATGCAGATGGAATACATTGACGGGATTTGTGCACCCTTGTACAAGGTGAGAGGTCAGATTACATACTGTATGCACAGTAGATATGTGACCACTATACCACTCCTAGTTAAGCAAGACAAGTGAATCACCAAATGTGTATGTGTGTGTGACTCTCTCTCTCTCTCTCTCTCTCTCTCTCTCTCTCTCTCTCTCTCTCTGTGTGTGTGTGTTGCTAGGCTCTTGCTGGAATGTTCGACTCTTGCAATCCATTATTTGAGGGCTGCATGAAAAATCATGAAAACTGGCAGCGCATGGCACAGGGAGAAGAGGACGAGGTGTTTGATGCTGGAGAGGAATGATGTTTTACCAGAGGGTGATAACATGGTTGAAGATCCAATCAGATCAAGAACCGACATAATTGACTTTTTGTTCAAAAGGAACATGCGCAAGAAACTTGAAAGATTTCTTCACTCATGTCCCCAATAAGTGGTTCTGTAAAAACGATTGAAGAGGATGGGCTGAAGAATATCATAAATCCTATTATAAAAGAACATAATTTTAGTGAAACTTTTAGTGAGATGTTTAACTACAGTTCAACATGAGGCATAAGAACATTTGTGGGGAAAAAATCCAAATGCCTTTATCTAATGGCTTTATGGACATGCTTGGCTTATCATTTTTATGTTTGTCATAAAGCAACATCCAAAACACCTCAAGCCAGATACCCCAAATGTAATCACAGCAATTGTCTGAGACTGGTCATTCACTGTCTGGTTATTTAAACATTACGCACATTTGTATAATGTAATTGCATATGTATAGGTAGTATACAAATGTATGTGTGCCTTACGTAGACAGTAATTATACAGTCTATGTTCTCTCCAGATCATAAAGCTACCATATGGTTTCACTGATAAATTCAGATGTCTGAAAGCTCTATCAAATAGGAAAATACCCTTGGGATTAACTAATTTCCCATGCACAGACTCCAGTAGATTCAGGTAGGCCTGGGTAGCAGGAACATCAGATATAAGCTCGCAAATAAGTAAACTTAAATAAACTATACACCTGAATATAATTAAACTATAAATAATATATTATGCAAAGTGCATTGTTTTGCTTGAAATAAAAAGAGTAAAGTCAATATCAGTGTGCAGAGGTTTACTTATTTGAGAGCTTAACAGGCAAATATCCTTCCTTGTTTATGTATTTACCTAAGTGGCCTAAAGGGTAAATGCTTATTTCAGCACTGTTGAAACACAATGCAAAAGGATTTGATCAAACCAAAATGTATAAGTCTGCGCGCATACACTCACAAATGCAAATACAAGAAAACAGAAAACAACAGTACAATAGCTGCAGTAGTACTCAATACTCATTAGTTGTTTTTAGATTACCATTAATTACCATAGACACTGGACTTTGCTTTTGTGTCCTCCTTCTTGTTTTGATGCACATTTGCACCTATAATACTTTACTGACACTTTGTGAGAATACCCATCGAATTGCAAGGGCACTAATTTAGACGGTGGGTAAAGGAAGTCTATTGACCAGGAAAGTTCTTGTGCATGAACTATCATGCATTTGGCGTGAGGGAGTATTGAGCAGAAGTTTGCACAAGGTCTTCCCATGGTGTTAAATCAGCTAATTGACTTTGCTTAGTTATTTTTAAAGTTAGTTAGACTTAAGACTTTGCCCTTTTGTCATCATTTAAATTAGGACCCCATATCTTATTCACTACTTAACCTGTAGGATACCAGTTTTTCCATCCTTAGAGGGTGCTGTATAAGTTCCAGAACTTTCACTTATTCTAAATAGGCAGAATGTGTAGGCCTACCCTATGTTTACACTGCACTGTAATCACACAACCTGATAAATTTCCTGTCAGTTACACCATGATATTACAGAATATAAGTCTCAAATGTTTTAGACAAACATTATAGAATTGTTACAGTTTAATGCCTTTTAGGAATTGTTTTCTTCATGTTCACTATGTGGATTTTTTGGTTAATAAACTGGAGACAGATATTTTCCGTTTTGGGTCCACTTATTCTACTCTTGCTGAAATATATTTTGTGCAAGTTTCTGCAGTCTTGTGACCCCGTGCTACATGTAGCCCTCTTCATGAGAAAGTTTTATGAAGCAAAATAGGCCTACAGTATTGAGTTGTGCACAATAGGCCTATCTGAGCAAAGGAAAACAACAGCTGGACTACAGAATTGGCAAATACTGTTTTTATGGACTAAACTGTGTGACTTTCAATATTATTGTGCCCCTGCTTTATGCATAAAAACGCAAAACGGTGATAAGTATTTTATTTTTCCTCACACATTAGCAGTAGCCTTCAATTTAACTATTGCGATAGCCTCATCCATACAGGCCTAATGCAGTGCTGTCAATTGGTCTAGCAATTTGGCCAAACTGGCATTACGCAATAAATGTACGTATTCTCACTCAAAATGAGGCCTGTAGGCTTACATGATAGTCAAGAAATTGTCTTTCAGTGGCATTCACTATATCCTGCATAGCATAGATTCATAGAAATGCCATTTATATTCCAAGTCACTAGAGGACACTGTTCTGTAAAATTGGGATATTTCTGGTGCTGATTACACAAGTGTTCACGTATTTTGCGGAGGCACGCTGTGAACGGACAAGGGGAGAACGAAATGGCAGGACGCGGGAAAAGAAAACCAAAATCTGAACCTCAGGTAAGGCTATTACTCTCGACTAGAGTACAGCCGTAACCTAGCTCCATAGACTGCTGCGAATTATTCTTAACTTGTGTGATTATTTTTGCTGAATAGAGAAACAGCGGTAACTTGAAGATCCAATTAGCACGGTCGTGTGCCACAAACCAGTAACCCATAACAGACAGCCATAGCAATTTCTTTGACATAACTCACGAGTGCCATGTAATTGGCATAACTTCCCAATCACTAGATATTTGGAATAAAGTCTGTGGCATTGCCGCAACGATGCATTTGAGGGAAAAGGATACCGGCTGTGTTAGCTAATTTTATTTCAGCTAGGTTGTTGTTGACCATGGCAAGTGTTAGTTTTCGTAGAATAAGTAACGTTAAGTTAGATCGATATCCTAGCAAGTTAACTAAACATAAATATCAGCTTTCAAAGGAATTCTTTGTTTTTCAAGCAACGCTAGCTCCGAACAGCCCGAGCGAAACGTAAACATAGACAGTCACAGGAAGATGGTTTTGCAACATTGTTTACGTTAACGTTCTTAGAACAGAAGAATATCACCTTACAACGCTGTCTTCTGGTTGTAGCAGCGCTAAGTTCAAGCGAATAAATGTTTCATCACAGTGACATTGTAACATACTGTAGTTACTCCGTTTCTAAATAACTTTTATGCTATGTATGTATTATGACACCGACCGCACATCACAGTCCAACGTCATCTTAAATGGACCTTAATGTGTATCTATGTGAAGAAAAGTAGCTACAAGCGTTGGCCCAAGTTACCTTGTCGGGCATCACAGTTTCAGTGCATGCGTTTCCGTAATGGATTAACAATTCTACACTGTTCACAGAATGCAGATTCAGCCAATGGTGACGCCAAGAAATCGCGTAAAGGACGAGATGGACTGGACTCTGCTTCGCCTGTTAGTGATGTTGCGGCAGAGGTGAGGGAGGAAGTGGAGCGGCTGTACAAGCTTCGCATGCCAGAAGACTTTTACCACTTTTGGGACTTCTGTAAGCGTCTGTCACCAGAAAGTCCACGAGGTATGTTAATTCATTCTTACTAACTCATGCATGAGATGAACAGTGGCATGGCAGGTCTGTTTAACACGAATACTTCTACATTTCTCCCCGAAACAAGATGCCCTGAGAGAGGCTCTTGGACTGCAGCTTGTTGGGCCTTTTGACATTCTCTCTGAAAGGCACAAGTCCTCCTCAAACCCCCAGCCCAACTACCACCTGCACTGCAGGCACTTCTACGACCCGCCTGAGCTTCAGACCATACTGCAAGGCAGGACTGAAACCCAGTACCACATGGGCTACTTCAGGTTGGACATCATCTTTGATCTTAGTATTCCTGCACCCGTGTGATATTTGAATACTTCAGTATTAGCAATTTGACGTTTGAAACATCTTTGCTTCAGAGATTCTCCTGAAGCTTTACCAGTTTTTATTGGAGAAAACGAGGCCAAGAAAGGCTGCTCCATCACACAGATGGGAGATAATCTCTTCGGAGCTGTTCTGTAAGTATCTACCATCAAAAGGGATGCAGATGTTTTTTTCAGTTGACTTCTAGAATTGTGATGTACGTGACATAACCATTCCTACATGTGAGAACTGCCTGGAATCTCCTGTTGTGGAAGCATTGGTTAATAAGTCAAGTCATGATAGATCTTTACAGTATGTAAAACTGACATGAATCAGGGCCGTAATTACGATATACAGAGGGGCATGTAAACCAGGCTTGTGCAACATTCAGAATTGAATTGAGAATGACTCCTAAATTCCAATTAAATTCTTGAGTTTGAATTGAATTTGAATTGAGGTCAAAAACAGGATGCAGAATAACAATTTGAATTTGAATTAAAGGAAGTAGAATTGAAATTCAAAGAAATTCACATACATAATTTAAGGGTAGTGTTTAACAATGAAGTTTCACAAAATATGTCAGATATGATCGCAACAATCACACAACTTATAGTTGAAAACAGTAATCAATTACATTTCCAAAGTAACCTTCCAAAAACTGAATGTATGTGAGATTCAACACATTCTTCCTGTTATGTGACTGGAATTGTTTTGAATTGCCATGAATTGAATTCCACTTCCTGTCATTCCAATTCAAATTCAACTTCCTGTGAGGTGGGGCTAATTCAATTCAAATTCCAGTT
This sequence comes from Sardina pilchardus, assembly GCF_963854185.1. Taxonomy (NCBI): domain Eukaryota; kingdom Metazoa; phylum Chordata; class Actinopteri; order Clupeiformes; family Clupeidae; genus Sardina; species Sardina pilchardus. The sequence continues at coordinate 15,685,855 of NC_084995.1, read as the reverse complement.
CATGAATTGAATGGAGGCCAATTCTAAAATTTGGAATTGTGCACAAACCTGATTTAAAGCAACACCATGTAAGTTTTGCTCTCGGGGTCCCCCTACAGTTGGGAAACGGTAATTTCTTATATATAAGAATATGTCGTAAAATCTGTCAAGGTTACACCAGAAGCAAGTTAGACATAGCGTACAGTATAGGATAGACAGGCTGCACATTAAATATTAAATTATGTGGTAGGCCTAGCCTACTACGATACCAGTTATGTGATACATTTGTGATACATTTGTAAAACTAGGCTTTCAGCTCAGTTCTGTGCACGTTCTCGGTATTGGGATGATGTTGGTCATTGTTGGTCAATTACTTATTTTTTTAAAAAAAAACTATTACGATATTTATGAGCAATAGCGTAGCCTAATCTAGGGTGGTCATTTTTAGTGTCTTTATAACATAAAAAAAAAAATCGATGGTCACCAGATATTGTATTCTATGGTATTCACGTCCATAGTGGCATATATTTGCACGCCCAAAATGTTTGGAGAGGCAGAGCTCTTATACTGTAATATGATGACAGAATCTTACACGTGATAACTTTGTTTTTCAAGATAATTGTTTGGTCAGTACTAGGCGGTAGATTTACACGTTTAGCTATAACTAGCACACATAGCCTAACCAGCTCCCGTGCAGTTTGGTTGGCAGCATGATGACACTAGAATCTAGTGACTAGATGACAGAGCTAGGATACACGTGCTTTTGTTGATAAGCCGATTTCTGCAGGAGGATTTCCCACGTCTTGGGCAAACTCGGACTGCCTGCGTTGCGTGTGAAATGTAGGCTATAGCTATTCCAGGTATAGCCCATAGCATGCATTTCAGCATATCATCATATGAATATAATTTCATGGTTTTTATTTTTTTCAAACGCCAAAAGATCACGTAGCTCATGTTTATAAGGCATCAACTGTCTATTCAACGCTCGCACAGAATTTGAGGAAGTGGTGGGGGAAGTGTGCCCTATATGCCGTAAAGCAGTCGAATTTTGTAGTTCTTTGGTTCGTACCGGTTCGTACCCGAACCCCAAAAGGTTGAAAAACTCCATGGTGTTGCTTTAAACAGATTTGATGAAAATCTACTCAATAGCACAAAAGCTCAATAGCGCCACCCCTATCGCCCCATCTAAAACAATGATACTGTGGTCAGATAGTGAACTGCAACCAGTCTTCGAGTTAAAGAGACCCTATGCAACTTTTTCATAGTCATAAAATCGCTTAGAAATCGTTGTTTTGCTTGGCTGACCAGTTTTATCGAAAACAGTATTATTTCCTCCCGCCCCCAGTGTCCCTATCTGCTATTGCAACCTTGTAGTTTGTTCAGGAGACGATCGTTCCCTGTTTACATCTGGAAGGCTGAGACGCATAAAGAACAAGAAGAACCACGCTTGCAATTTATATATAGCCTATATATGTATAAATATACAGGGATTAAAGTTTTCCGGCACCGTGCCGGAATTCCGGCGTGCGGCCATTGACTGCGTTCATTTTTTTAAATATTATTTATTTGTTAACGCTATTGAAAAACACGCAGCATTCGTTAAGCTGAATTTCCTTTCCTCTCCCTATCTGTCACTCACGCGTCATGCACCCTTTAATACACACTCACACACACACACTCAGACACAGACTCCCCTTCGTGCACACCGAGTCTGTCTCCATAACGAGATCATCCCTGGAAGCGCGGTAGCACTATGCACCTGACGCTGCGGGTGGAAGCAATAGACCGTAACAAATGCGGGTGGAAGCATAAGTTCTTCCGCAAATTTTGTAGACTATGCGTGCAACTTTACCAAACCGTATAGAAGTAAACGAATTATCCTTGGCCCGCTCTCGTGCGCACTCAATGGACACCGCCCCTCGACATGCACATTTAATCCAAACAAAACATTCACAATCGTGAACGCAATGACGCACAGAAGACGACTAGCTGAATTATTGTTAAATACGGTTAGCATCATTAGCAGGCTATGCTGCACACATCTGATTAAAACTCTGCATTCAAGTTGACTGACCATCTCAATACCAATGTTTTTCAACTCCAAGATTTAAAGGTGCCTGTCCCAAGGAGAAAAAGTATGAGCTTACCTTGAAACTTAAACACACGTGGGGACACTGAACAGTCCAACCAGCTAGAGTATACTAGCCAACTATGCTACTTTGTTTACAATATTTTGAGGCTTCAATCAAACAGCTGAATCTGAAGAGGTGGAGTTGTAATATGAATAGCAGGCTATAAGCTGCATAAAGTTTGCTGTTATGAATATCAGAAATGTCAGTATACAGAATGTATTAATTACACGTGTGTGTGTGTGTGTGTGTGTGTGTGTGTGTGTGTGTGTGTGTGTGTGTGTGCGCTTTACATCTTGTTAAAAAATCATTAAATAAATAAATTCACATTATATGAAAGCAAAGTGATAAAAAGTCAGACATGAGGCGACCACCACACACACACATTGCCTTCTAATCTGTGGGAAACACTGTTATTACTCTTTAGAAAGAGAATCATTGTCTTTTTTTGAATACCTTAACCTAAATGGTTGCAACTAAATCTTATTCTTCAAATGCCTGCCTTCCAATTTCACATATCCTGACAACATGACACCTTATGATTGTAGGTAAATTTGTAACCTGTCAAAGACAAAGATTAGCAGCAAAACTTGATATAAAAGAAATCCTAAATGCTACATGTAGCATATTGTAGTTTGTTGGACTACTATTGCCACCTATTGGCCTTTCTTGGGGTCCAACATCACAAACAAGGCCTGTGTCGTGTGCAAACACTCCAAAAAGTAAACCGGTTTCCAATCGATCGACCAACATAGTGTCGTATAGAGTCGCATGCACGAGTCTAAAAAAGTTCAGGCTCAGGATTTTTTTTGCTTTAATCCCTGAATATACACGCTAAAATTGTCGGGGAAGCTCTGCAGAGAAATATGCAAGTAGAAAACGAGCGAAAATGAAAAACGAAACCGAAACGTAAGATGAAATCGCCAATCCTGCATAGTTTCTCTTTAATAGAACGTTGAGACAGAATGAAAATTGCAGCCCTGGTTTAAATTACGAATTTGTGCGTAGTCCTGGTGTCATTAATTTCTTTTGAATGATACATTCATAGTCTTGTAGGAATGTCAGAAATGAGCCTGTCTATAGGCATCTTAGAAATTATAGGTTGTTGCATGTTTAAGTACATTAAGATGCACTCAATGCATCCAAGCAGGCAAAAGATGAGACTGCTAATTTGGTAACAAATGTAAATGGCATTGCATCTGATCTAATTAACTGACTTAACTAATGACTTGTTATTTTTATAAATATTTTTTGCATGGTGGGAAATGTATTGAAATTCTGTTTGGGGTCCCCTAGACCCCACCACAGATGTGTTCCCCCTAATGTTAACATCATGGCTGCGGCCTTGACATCAATCATGAGTTACAAAAAGCTCAGTTAAAAAACACTGCCTCATTTTTTCATTTAGGGCATTAAGATCAATTTCCAAAAGATGATTTTATATTGTTAACTTTAGCATGTGTTCCAATACTTTTGGAGGTGACCGTATGTTACCAACAGCAGATACGGAACATTATGGCTCAGAGATATTTGAGCCTCGATTTGGCCCCCTTGTGGATATCAAATCCATGAATACAAAGATATTAAGTAAACATGCGGGCATTTGTAGAAGTATGTGGTAGAATTCGGTCTCTATTGCCCTTGTGTATTGGGTAGATGCGAGGTACTGATGCATGCCCATTGCCTGCTCTCTTATTTCCTAATGGCCGTGACTCTCAGATTGTTCCTGGCAAGGAAGAGGAAGGAGCGAGGTGGCAGGAAGGACGAAGCTGCCCTGCAGAATATGGAGGAGGAGCTGAGAGAGGCAGCAGAGTCTCTGGGTTTCCCTCTGGAGCAGAAAACCAAAGGCATGAAGCTGAGAGACAAGAAGGTATACAGTATACAGTACACTCTTAGAAAAAAGGTGCTATATAGAACCAAAAATGGTTCTATTGTATGCTTCATATATGGCTCCCCTAAATGTTTTTTTAAACTATTTTGAGTTCATCAAAGGTAAAGCCTGCAAGGTTCTATATAGCATCTCAAGAAAAGTATAAAGCTTACATAACGCTGTTCTAGACTTTTATTTTGATATTATGACTCATTCTGTGGTCATTCATAATGTAGCTCATACTGTTACACTGATGAGTGCAAGGTCATTCTCATTTATATCAAAATAGACAGCGTTAAGGTATGCCATTGCCATCCTAATGTGTAAGTAGAGTTAGTTGACACAAATGGAATCAGCACAGTAGGTCAACCTGCATTGATAAGACATGCCTCAAACTTGGTCAAATAATTCATGTGAGATTCCACCTGTAATTTCCTCTGTGGGTTGCATGCTCATAGGTGGTCACAAAGACATTCCATGGAGCAGGCATTGTAGTTCCTGTTGACAAGAATGATGTTGGATACAGGGAGCTGCCAGAGACGGACGGTAGGTTAACTTGACTGTCTAAATTACATGTTGACATAGATGGAAGCCATTTTGAATTGTGGTGCTCTTAAGGCACTCTAAGTGATGGTGAGTAGTAATGTCACTTCTATTTGACGTTCAATCAAAACAGAGAGCCAGCCAGCTACTTTTTCCCCCTCCCTCCTGTTCAGTTGAAACTCCTAAACGCGTGTCTCGTCTGTGATTTGTTATTTTTTTTTTATGTTTTTATGGCTGTAGCAGGTTTTTTTACAGTTTATTCAGGGCACAGGCAGCTAGTGGCTATTGAGGGGATGTTTGCTGTAAGTGACAAAATATGTTTTAGCGTAAAACAACATGTGACATGTAATAAGTGATATATGTCTGAATTACCTCAGCTGGACTGAAGAGAATATGCAAGGCAATAGCTGAGGCCAAAAACGACGAGGAACGGATGAAGGCTTTTGCCCCGATTCAGGAGATGATCACTTTTGTCCAGTTTGCTAATGATGAGTGTGATTATGGTATGGGCTACGAGCTGGGAATTGACCTCTTTTGCTATGGGTCTCATGTAAGTACCTCTCTGAAAATCACACACACGTAGGGGTACATTTGAAATCAATATAGTTGTCTATGTGTCTAGTCAAATGGTGACTAAATGACTGTGGCTATGACATCATTATTTACTTGCTGAAGTTGTATGTGTCAATGAGTTCATAAAGATATATGCATGCATACATTAGTTATCACGTTGGTTTCACAAGTACCATATGACCTGAAAAGGTTAATCCTTCAGCGGGGTAGTTTTGAACATTCTAACAAAGGATTCCGTTTCGCAACAATATAAGATTCAACAATTCCATGAAACTCAAATACAAAATATAGTAACTCTAGTGTTTGCATGTTCCCTCACAGTACTTTTACAAAGTGATCCGTCAACTGTTGCCCATGGCATACAACCTTCTGAAGAGGGGTCTCTTTGGGGAGATTCTGGAAGCCCATCTTACCAACCGTTCCCACGACAAACTGGACCAGCTCACGCCGCCCTGAGGGACAGGTCTGCAGAATAAAACCAAGCCGAGTGAATGGAATGAAAAGAACAGGATTGTGGTTCTCATAAGCTGTTGCTGCTAAGCATTTGTTTGTACGTTGTCCTTATTGTGATGGTCATGTTGTTGTTTTCAGTACTTACAGCTTTTTTTGTTGTTGATGTTCAAAGGTGGATCTCTAATAAATTGTATATTTTTAATGAGGCGTCATCTTAATTAATATCCAAGTAACTTGATAAACAATTGGAAAGTAACGGTTATCAATTGTTGCATTGCAGTTGCCCCCTTCACATATTTATATGATTGCCTGTGACTCAAGATATCTGCTCACTTTTTACAAGGGTGTCCTCTGTCATTTCAGTACTTAACTGTTACAGCTTTTCAGTCATGCCAAATCAGTGTGTTTAATATAGTTGTATTATGGGATGCCAAAAACACGTTGGCAGAGATTGCTGCATCAGTGCTATTAACACAAACTCCTATTCAGTCACTCTTGAAAAATCCTAATACTTAACAACAAAATGTGTCCTGCTTTTTTGCAGCTCCATAAGTCCTTAAACACGCAAATGAGTGTGTCTCATTTCAGTCACAAAAATGTTCCCTCTTTTAGATCCTCAAGGCAGGTTAAATCATGCAGAAAAGGTCTCTCCCTTGGAAATGGTCCTCTTGGATGTCACCTGCATTGCACTGGAAACTGATCTCCTCTCAGACGTCCATCTATGTCACGCTGATCTCGTTTTAGACATCTTCTGTGTTGCACTTGAAGTGGTAGTAAATCACCAAGTGATGACTGTGGTCATGAGTGATGATGCCTTAGAAGGAAAGCCAGCCTCCTCGAAAGACCTTTAACATTTATGCGCGCGGTTAGAGGAAATTCTTGTGTGACGTTGCAGTCTCAAGGGGGTAACCTCACACCAAGTTGGAGAAAGGGTGGGCTAAGGTTAGATGATCTCACTAAATCCCTTAGTCATTTTTGAACATGGGAAAGGCAAGAGCATACACTAAAAGAAAAGTGTGTTGACAAATGGCTGTACAAACTAGGTTGGTTGAAAATGCCCATATTTACAGTTAAGTCAAGCTTGGACAAAGACCCATGGAATCTTGTCTCTGCAGAGTATGGAGGATTGTAAGAGGCAAAAAAATCCACATGAACCACTGTTGGAAAGTTACGGAAATAGGTATCATCTTGGGGTCACTAACTGACCTTAGTGCTAATATAGGGTATGCCAGGTAAAAGCCAATCCTGTAATTTCCTCCTCTGCCATTGCCATCTCAGTCCCCTAAACTCCATGGAAAACCAGTGGGTGAGACAGAATGTGGAATTAGGAATGTAGACGGTCTGGGGAGATTTTGTTAAGATGAATGTCTTAAATCCTTTGCTTTGTATTCTTCAACTTAATGAGGTGTCAGGATATTATGAGCTGCTTAATTGACAAAGGTAGGTTTACAGTTTTTTTCAATCGCTAACAAGCGTTTGTCCATTCAGTTGACACATTTTCAAAACTCTAAACACAGTTAGCACAGCATCGGTCTTTTGTGGCCATACCATTCACACATTTCATGTTGTTTTCACACAGTATGCAGTCAGTGAATACATTTTCACAATACTTACATTTTCTTAACAGACAAACTATACTTCCCAACAAAATAATGGATCGTTTTTGTATTATTTTCTAATGTTAACACACAACATCCCACAATAGTTACAGTTTTTGCCCGTTGCTTGAACACTATAGACCCATGCTCAGACTAAAGAAACACAACTTGAAGTTTTGTTGCCATCTCAAACACCTATACCTATATAAACAAAAGTGCTGCTTTACACTCTAGTTGCAATTCTGCAACACACTTGGTCCTGCATACTACTCTCTATGTCATACATATGACACTTCTTTCAAAAATGAAATCTCAGAGTACCATTTGTTAAACACATGTATCCAAAATACAAAACACATCGGGTAATTGCAACCACTCAAATACACACCTGAACGCACTTACTTGCAAAACTGAATACCAATCAGCCATCTACAAAAAGCCCATTCGTTTAGCCATTGGAAATGGTATATTTCCCAGTGTTGTGTCATTGTTTCCTTGTGTGTAGAGTTTTGGCACAATGAGTGAAGTTTTTCTAAATGTATTCAAGCAAATATGTTTTATATAAAGTAGACTAGTGTATTCCTCCTGATTTGCAAGTGTATGCATATGATGCAAGTGTGTTTCATTTTGTCACCAGAGTTACATTTTGACAAAGGATTGTTGGGTTTTGATTGCAGAGTTTAGGTAATGATAAAAGAGTTTCAATTTGGCATACATGTGAAAGGTTTATTTCCTAGTGTTGTGTTATGTTCACTAGTGTGTAGAGTTTGTGTGGAGTTAGTGTGTGGATTTTTAAAATTATTATTATTACAATAAATCACCATCAGATTATTTTGTGCACCTGTTTTCAGTTAGACTGCAATCCAGCCTGATCAGCCAGCTATTGGATTTTGCTCTGCAGCCTAGGCTGGAAACCTGCACATTTATCTCTCCTGCTTCCTGTCCACGTTTGCTGGAACCAATCACCAACGGGTTTATCGACCATGCGCACCCGGATCATTGGTCTGATTGGTTGAAGGACTATCCAAATGCGTACATAGTCATTTGAACTATGCCCATTGATCATGCCTCTTGTGCAGTAGAAATACAGCGCTCTCCAGACTAATGTTCAATCTTGAAAGATTGAGCGTAGTCTGGTGATAGCCAGGCTAGATTTTATTCAACTTTAGCAGAAATGTTCATAAAGGGACAATCTCGGATTAGACGACACCCCCGTCCCAATATTCTGAATGCTCAAATCCAAAATAGCAAAAATGTTCACATAACCTGTAAATTAAATGGTCAGAAAGCAAGATCTGTTTGCTGGAAAGAGTGGTTATGGAACACGCCCTAACATGGGGGTCCAAGCAGTGGAGCAGCAGGAACCCTATTGTTTTTGCTTAGATCATTATTCATTATGGGGCTCTTACCCCCCAAAAAGCCCCCCCCCCCCCCCCCCCAGCAAAAAATAGCAAAGCAACTTCAAAATGCAGAGTATGGTCCCTGAGACCCTTCACTAAGACTCCTAAACCTAGGGCACATAATTATCATTTTTACATCTTGCTCCTATCTCAACAACAATGAGGCCTAGCTTCAAAATTGTTGTATAATTGTATTCCATTCACCTGTATCTTTTCCCCTTTGGTCTTCTGCTCAAAAATGTTCAATGAATTGAAAGCAAAAGTAAAAGTAGACAGTCACCAAACATTAATTCCATTGTCTTGAAATGTATTCCACTACATCTGACTATGCTGATAAAGGTGTCTTTTTCTGATTTTTGATACGTTAAATTATTTTTTAAATTGCATATCAATGAGCATAACAAGACAGTGTCCCAGTATGACTTTGTAGCCAATATATCATCATGCAGTGTCCAATATCACAAAACTGTATTTGTAGTATCATGACAATAATCTTTGGGTACATACCAAATTTATTCAAAAAGAAAAAAAAAACTTTTGTTAAATCTGAATTGTTAACTCTGACAAACATGTCAAACCTGTGATTTGTGATGCCATTTCTCTATATTATGTAGTGGCAAGTCATCTACCTGCTGCCTAAAAGACCCAGGTCTGATTCCCAACAGTAGCACGCTAAACTGCTGGGAGCCCGTCCATTGTTGCATCCGACTATATTATAACGTAGGACAGAACCAAAGATAATGGTGCCCTATATAGTGAATGAATGAACATTTCGAAGACAGCTTTAGTGAAAAATGAAAAAGTCCCTGAAGTAAAAAAAAATGTCCATGCTTGTGAAATGACTATTATGTTAACACAAACTAGGCTACTACTACTACTACTAGGAAAATACTGTAAAACAGAATTCAGTTCCAGAAAAAATCTGGCCCAAATTGGTGGTCTTTATAATGGGCCGCTTCCTGTTACAAGTATGAATGTGGGGCTTTGAGAACCCCTCTTATAGAAGACATGGTTTTACTATTTGATTCCTTTTTGGTGAGACAAAATGTATTAACATATTAATGGTTCTCATAATTTAATATCATAAAAATATATAAATCATCCAAGATCAGTTAGCAACAACGGATGATCCAGCCAGTGGTCCAGATGCGGGCACCTCCCTGAAACTCATGGAGCTATCTGTATGATGTCATACTCCTGCACAGCAGTGACGTCAGTGAGGTTCTCCATTTGAGGACCACTATGATATATGATATAGGGAATTCAACCAAGCAGTGGTATAAAGGATAGTGTAGCCTACATAAGAGTAGATTTTGTAGATTTCCCTATGCTCTCTGTTGCTTGTATGCTTAGATACCAGCTGCAGTAGGATAATCTATCATAAGCTTACACTCAGGATGTAGACTTACCTAAGCTACTGCATGATGTTCTCATCTTACCGTTTTACTCCTCTGACTGTCCTTCCTGGTTTCTTTTTTTTCGAGCAGTCTCGGGACAAATAGTTAGAGAAATTGAGACTGAAATAAGGTTTCTGCAAACCATGCATATTTAATACACTCTGTCGTTGTAAAATCGAATCAAGGCACCTGGTTAACGTGCTGATGTAGCCTCCTAACTCTCAAGACCACACACCAACGAAGGCATGGCTGAGTGGTGTCCCATCTACAGTACGTTTCCTGAAAGCTCTCTGTATCGATTTCTGTTGTTTTGATATTGCCTTGTCATCCTGGCCGCTGGCAGGAGGTTTATCTATTTGCTCGTATGGGCGGGTAGTCTGAGAGTGGACAGAAAGAGTGAGGGACTGTTGAGGTAGAGAGAGAGGGAGGGAGGGACAAATTGATAGTGTGGCTATCCGATGAAGAAAACCACCCCCTTATGTGAGTAAGAGACGACGTGAAGTGACGGCACTCGGCACAGTATTCCAACATTTTACAGCAAATTAGTATTTTACGAACTTCAACCCGTCTGCCGTCGTGCCTCCACGACTCCCACTCAGTTCACGGTTGGCTGTTAGAGGATTGCTGCAGCAGAGAGAGAAAAAAGCATAACAAGCGCACTTTATCCTGCGGACACGAGAGTACTGCACCGAGGCGCGCTCACACACCTCACTGGTTCCAAACGCAGGGTACTTTGTGTAAAGAAATCGTTCTGTCAGTGCCTCGGTTTGGGACCACTCTCCTTGGCTAGACGCTGCAGTATGCCTTGGAACGCCTCGTCGAGTAACTAAGGCCCGGTCCAAAGCCATCACATTAGGTTCGGACTGTCAGCCACCTTTCCATCCACCACTGCGCAGTGACTGAATGTCAAAGCATCCTGAAGAAAGTCACGCGAGGGGCGGCTCCGACTGAGACTGGAAAATGGCTTCTTCAACTAACACGACGCCGGAGGGAGATTCTCCACCACACCAGAACCGCATCCGCCAGGTGGGTCACATGAATTGTACTGTGCGGCGAAGTCTCGGCTTGAAACCGCACAGTTGACGCCTTTACTATGGATATGTCCGAAAGCAACTGTTTGTGTGTTACAAGCTCGCCCATCTAGTGCTTACAGGGTGAGGATGGTCAAAGGCGTTGCCCTGGTTACCGATTCTTGAAAGTGCACCCCAGTTTCCCATAAATTCGCACGTAAAATAAGCTTGCTACTGCAATAAGCCATTTTGCCATATCTCGTCTAATATGATCGTGTTGTATTACTTTTACCAATCTCCTTATCTCATAGTTATCTCTTATCTCTTCTGGCTTTTGACCTATCTATTTGATGGAAGCTGCATGGTAGAATTAACTGTCCCACCCAGCTATAGTTGCTGCTGGTATGCTACACCTGATGATCTGCGGAGTGTGGTTAGGCGATGGTGTGACTGTAGACGCACAGGGTGCCACACAGGCTCCGTGCAAATTTAGCCTATTTGCTAATGTTTGAGAAAATCCCGGAGTTTCCTTGGTGCAAGTGTATGCCTATTGGCTGCCTATTTATGCCGATAGGCTGAATGAATGAGGGCTATGATTAAGCTTTGTGCTTTGGACGAAACGTAAACAGTAGGCTACTTTACCTGATTTAAGGTAGGCTAGACGTACTGGCTACCACATTGCCTTGAATTTATTTTGATGTTATCATTGTTTAATATATTACATGACCACAGGACATACTGTATAATAATAAGTTAGTTGTAAATAAAGGCCTTACATTACAATTACATTGTAGGCCCCGGGTATGAAGGTCTTTCCCATTTTTGTACAGCTATTCTCCTGACTCCATTTCTGTTTCTGCAGCTTGCATGGTCAGCTGATGTCCTGTGACATGAGTAGCTAAGCTATGTGTTGTCTTAATGCACATGGCATGTCTAAGAAACATCCCATAAACTATTTAGGACATATGCCTAGACATAAAGTGTTGTCATTTACTGTCAGCACAAATAGACTGCATCTTTTTTATTTCATGTTTGTCACATTTGTTTCTCCTGTCTGATTCTGTCATTCTTGGTGATGCAGCTGTTCTTCACATTTTTGTTCACAATGAGGGCCCAAGTGTATGGCTTGTGGGCAGATCCTCGGTCTTCTAGGCCGTTGCTGCTTCATTTTGGGCAGTGTTGACTTATGACGGGCGGTGGTCCTTGATGAAGGGCTCAGTCTCTCTGCCTAATTAGATTCCAGTAATGGACCGGCTGAACTGCTGCTAAAGCAGCCCTTCCCTACAGATTCTGAGAGAGACCACACACACACAAACACACACACACACACACACACACACACACACACACACACACACACACACATTCTCTCTCTCAGACACACACACACTCAGACAGACACACACACGGACACAAACACAAAGACACAGACACACAAAAACACAGACACAGATACACAAACACAACGGAGTGGTGCTCTTTGATAAACACAAACTACCACTGATGGCTAGCTGACTTTGGTGAGATGATCTCAGTATTTCAGATTGACATTTGGGCACTGTGCTCTTCTGCGGCATGTTTAGCTATTATGTTGACCACTGCCTTGGACAGTAGTTGTGCATTGCGTGGGTTTGACTAGGAGCACCATATGGTAGTCGTGTGGTCCAGTACATGAGTCGGCTTCTGTGTGAGTGTGGGTCAGACTTTTTTTGAATCAACGGCACAGACCCAGAAGCACCCAGGCTAAACTCGACTCGAGGTATTACACTGACCTCGCTGACACGCAAAGCTAAAACTGACACACTAAGAAACACATGGCTAAAACACTGTGCAGGGCACACTATGATGGAGGTCAGTGGTACTTTGTCTGTGGTAAACTGACTGTACCAGTTGGTGGGGAAGGCAAGGGGCTGCTTTGATATGGGATTTAGGGGAGATTCTGTTGTGCTTCATGCATGATTGATGCCCCACCTTATGCCTGCTCTGCCCTGCAGTGATAGTGTAAGACACGCACATCTATTCCAGGATGTCAGAGAAAGAGGAGAGAGGGAGGGAGAGAGGGAGAGAAAAGAGAGAAGGAGAGGTGGAACCAGGAGGGTGTGAACAATTTTGTGAAAAAGTTACAGTGACCTTAGAGTCTTATCAGAGCCTAAGCTCTGTGTGAATAAATTAAACACGCTGTCTTCTTTTCTGATCGTTTGGTCTCTGGATACCTTTAGAAATCGCAAAGCCTCACAGCGTTGGACAAGTATTGCCAGGTCTATTTATAGGCAAAGCACAGGGAGCCTTTCTAAAAACGAAGCCTTCTAAAAATAATCTGAAAACAATATAATGGGTAAAAAACACTATGGCGTGCAGCACAGAAAGTTTGCTACGTCTGGAAAGAGGAGGTACAGGGCTACAAGGGAACACTTGGGGAGGTGTCTAAAAATACACTCTTCACACTGAGAGGTTTATCCCCTTTGTCATATAGCACCCAACGGAACTGTATTCTGTGAGATGTTCTACCTGGAACCAAGGAAGGCTTCACAAACCCACTGGATGACTGGGTTTCAGGAAAACCATAAAATAGGTTGCTAGTGGGCTACAAGCCAATGAAAGTGTTTGGATAGAAACGGGTGAAATTAGTGTTTGAGTACTTTCTGGCAACCAATTATTCGCTAATTAACAAGTGCTAATAACCTGATCAATATAGGCCATGACAGCACACTTTGCGGTCATCCCAGTTGAACTCCCCCAGCTCAGCAGCATCCAGTGCCCACACTAACTGCCTTAGTGAGGTGGTCTGCAGTCTGTGGCCTGTGCTCTTTCTCCCAAATTCACTTATCCACATGCTTATCTACATGTAATTTGTGGACTTATTGCGATGATACTGTCTAGGCCTGAGCTCGAGAGCGCCGTCCGTCCCTAATCCTCTTTGGCGTGGCGTTATCGAGCAGGCAGCCCCACCCTACGAGTGCTCCATGGTCTCCACCTCATCTCTGAGAGCCCAGTGGCTCCAATTACCGACCAGCCCCTTGGCATTTGTACCACGTCACAGTGTTGGCGCATGGCATTGTTTTCCTCGACAAACTCCCCCAAATCTATTCAGCCATCCATCCAGCCGGCAAAAGGGAGTAGCTAGTTGTCAGACAGAGACATGTCCGTGTCGTTGTGGTGTTGTATGAAGAGAAGATACCTTGGTTATGTGTGGGGTGTTACAATTTTCATCCAGCTGCTCATCCATTTTATCACCATTTACTTGGTATTTGTATTAGTATTTAAGCCCCTTCCCCCATCACTCTCTCCCACCCTCCCATTTGCTCCTGTAAGTGACCCTTCCCTCTCTCTCCTCTCTCTCACTCTCTCTCCCTCTCTTTCTCCCAATCACTCTCTCTCTCTCTTTCTCTTTCTTTCTCACACTCTCACCGCCCCTCCCCTCCTCTCTCTTTCTCTCTCTCTCTCTCTCTCTCTCTATCTCTCTCTCTCTCTCTCTCTCTCTCTCTCTCTCTCTCTTCCTGTCTCTCTCTGCCTCTCCCTCTGGGAGGAGCATGATGTGATTCCTTCAGGAAGGAGATACTAATGGATGAGTGGGCTTATTGCATTACACTACTTCTGCCTCCCGCTCACTGCATGGTGGCCACTGGGTGCCAGGGCCAGCATTGCCCTCTGGACCTTGTTACTGTGGCAACAAAACAGAGAACTGACCACTCTGCCAGCTGCTTGACTAGCCCACAGTCCCTGGTGAGACACATATAAGTTCTCGGCTGACCACAAAGATGGCACAGATTCGAAAATTGGCCTATTGCTGTTGGGTGAAGTATATGTTTACATGTAATGAACTACTGACCGTATTTTCTGTGACACACACACACAGACACAGACACAGACACAGACACACACACACACACACACACACACACACACACACACACACACACACACACACACACACACACACACACACACACACATACTTTGCATAAAACATGGAACAGAAGCTGTTGCTACCCTAAAATGCTTGTGAGCTTCAGATAAGAAATCAGATGCCCTTTCTGAGGCCATTCTGGAAGTCACATGACTCCAAATCTAATTACTGGCTGGATATTTTATGACCCATTGTCAAAAGCACAGAGCTGTATTGCATTAGAATAGTGACTCACAGTTGCTCTCTCATTGACTTCACCGGCAGTGGAACTGAACTGTAGGAAAATGCATAGAAGTAAATATTCAAGATTCATCTAATACTCAAGTTGTTGATAATATGAAGAAAAAATACAATGTATTTTGGTGTTACATTGGTGTTATGTTGATGTACACATGCATTGCTTACCTCATATATATATTTCAAATGTGTTGTTTGACAGTTTTATATTGCTATCTAGGAGTTCTCTTGTGTTTCGGTGATTTCATCTGTGGATGGCTGACTACTAGGCTGGGTAAACCCTGCCTGATCTGCTGGCGATTTGGATTTCGCCCTGCGGCTCAGGCTGGAAACCTGCATGCCTATCTGGAAACCTGCATGCCTATCTCTTCTGCTTCCTGTCTTCCTGTCCACACAAGATTGAGCTTAGTATGGTGATAGCCAGACTATAGCGGACTACAGTTGTTCTGTGATAATGGTATTAATGCTCTGTGATAATGATTATTAATAGTATGATAAACTAATAAAGCCACAACAAAGAAGACAATGATTGGGATGCAGCAACCTACTGTATGATGGAAATCTTAATCTTAGTCAGTTTAAATTGACTGACCCTGAAAGAGTGACTGATTTTGACAGACTAATCTGACACAAACACCCAGCTAGTTCAGAAACTTCCACTGCATCTGTAATCTGTTGTCAAGCAAACACTATATACAGTATGTGATTAGTACTACTAGTACTATTACTGTGTACTACTCAATTTGCTGCTCAGTATTCTGAATAGTACATCTTAATAGATAATAATCTTCATTAACTTGAATGATTATGATAATAGATTCATTGATTTGTTGTACTGGCAGTTGGTCATTGAGTCAGTAGGATGCTGTCTGAGGCTTTTTGGGAACAGCTTTTGGAAAGTGCATTTTAGGCTGTTAATTATTCATTTGAGTCTGGAGCATGGCTTCCAGTAAGAAAGGCTCGTGCTGAAGGTTGAAATGGCTGAGATCAATAGCTTTCTGAGCATTCAGACAAACACTGATTGAATCCATTAGCACACTGTATGTTTACTTAAGTGGTAGCTTGTTGGTTAGCAGGTTGACAGAGTTGGTTGATTTGATTTGAGAGGAAGAGAGAGTGAGAGAAAGAGAGAGAGGGAGAGAGAAAGAGAGAGAGTACAATAAAGGAACAATACAATATCCATGGATCTTTTAAGGCTGCCTTGATCATTCGTGAAACATAGACCTATTCATATACTCATACACTCACAGACACAAATTCAGCCTCTTGATCAAACCCTCCCCACACACACGTGAGGACCAACCTACTTGATTTAGCACAGTGTGTTTACAGATACATGTGTTGATGAGTTTGGTGTCTGTGGCAGACACACTGTCCAGAGCCTACACACTCTCTATTATTTCCCCTCCTTGTCCCCTTCCCATCTGACTGGGACACTGCTGCTGCAGTGCATCTGACTTCATCACTCAGAATTACGCTGCCACTGCTTGCAGTTTTAGGTCATGCATTTCATTATTCATCATCTCACTGAGCTGTGTGGGGGGTTCACTGCCCTCATGCATCAGCACTCCAGCGTGGAGACATTTGCCAGCCTTATTTGCAGGATTCTCACCTGCCCTAGATCACCAGGCCAGCACCAAGAGTGAGCTAACAAATCTAAGAGCCAAGTCAAGTCAAGTCACGTCACAGTGACAGTGACAGTGGGAATGAACCCGATACACTCCACTCAAGGTCATAGCCAGAGTGCTCTCAGTGGTCGAGGAATTGGTTGTATTGTTACAGGTGGAAAATGTATGTTATGTAAATAAATATCAGACAACCAAGCAGCCAGATGCGTTCTGCCAGGCCAAACTAGGAAGACTTGTGCCGTTACTATGTTGCTACGGAGTTATGTTTCATTTTGAGGTGTGTTTTTTAGAAGGGCATGGAAGCCATCTTATTGAGAGGGCAAGGTAACCTACGCAAGTGATGAAGTCATATGATTTAGTAAGGGAGGAAGAGAGAAAGAGAGAGAGAGAGAGAGAGAGAGAAAGAGAAGGAGGGAGGGAAGCAGACTTCAAAGGAGAAAGGAGTGGTAAATCTCTCTGGCGCCCGCTTAGCCTGATATGGTTTCAGTTCTCCAGGCTGCCGGAGGCAGGGCTGTGCTCGTGCTGAATGGGCTCGTGCAGTCACGTTGGTGCATTTCCTGTCAATATGTTTGTGTTGACGACGACTTGTGTACATCAGCGAGAGGTAATGCATGGCCTAAGAAGCGGCTGCCGTTGATAAGCTAATGGGTGCTGACACAGTGTTTCTTCAGCAACGGGCTCTTAAGGTTTTCAGTGTCGTATTTAACCGTGTTGTATTGTGGCTTCCATGCTCCCATTAAGAACACTCTACAGACTGTCATAGCCTAGATTGATGAAGTCATACCCTACATTCTTAGCTTTGCAGTGTCACAGTAGTGGATCTTTTTGCAGATGGGGCTATAGATAGGTGTGTGATAAAGCCCCTCAAATGAATGTGTTTCAAACACCATTTCTCTGTCTGATTCATGAGACATGAGCATTGTGTCCATAGGGCTGGATACTGTATATTGGTGTTAGTTCTTTACGTTCAAATATTCTTAGACTCTCCCTCCACAAGCCTTACCGTCGACTTGGGTTTTGCAGTGGATACAAACAGATCCATAAATCCTCACAGACAGAAGGGTAGTTTAGCGTTAACCTAAAGGAGCACATATCAAAACATGTGTCTACTGCTACAACAAGAGCGTTCATGAAGTGTATGAATGTATTACACGCACAAAGTGAGGGAGGTGGACAGAGCCAGGAGGAAGCTGTGGGCAGAATGTTGTCCAGACACACTGCAGCAGAAGGATCTTGTTCTACGTCTGTAGGATATGCTGACTGTGGACCCTATAGGACCTGTGCAGCTGGTCAAGATTACCAATAGAATTGATCGGTGACTGAATGATTGAATGCAGATTTCTGCCTATGAAACTGTCTCTTCGTTTGTGTCCATGGACATTTTTTTTTTTTTTTTTAACTGTCAGGGTATGTTGAAAATGACTTTATTTTTGGTGTAGTCCAGAGCAGGGTTATTGATGGTGCAGTGAGTTCCCCTTTTAGCATAACCTTTACGAAGCCAATTTGATGGTAAATGAACTTGAACGTGCAAATCGTTCACCGGCATAGCAAGTCGCTGCCGAGAAAACCAACATCACAACTTCAAATAGTTGTGCAGTGTATCAAGTACTGCAGAATCACTGTATTGTGATACCATTGTTATTGTGAGCGTTGTGAACGGCGGCTGGACAAATCTTGCAAGAATCGTGAAACATTACCTTGTCAGTAGATTGGAGGTGGTTTTTGTTGTTAATCCTTCACCTTCACAACAAAAGCATTTTCATTGTGTGCAGGGTTCAGAGAAGTTTGCTATTTACAAATATATACTGTATATCACATATAAAATATGTATCACAACTCTAGAGGGAGCTCTACAAATACATGAACCTGCAAGGCCCTGCCATGTATTCCTCCAGCCACTGCTCACACACATCTCAGACAGCACAATGTCAATGGCAATCATTTCTGCTTTTTGTCCTTTTATGGTGTTATTTCTTCACACATATTGTGATGTATAATAAATGGCTGTTGTGCTGTGTATCAAGTACTGCAGAACCATTGTTGTTATGGGCAATCCTATTGTGATAGTACTCTCTCTAGAGTAGACAAAGTATGATGTCTAACAAAACTGAGGTGTGATTTAGATGTAGACTCGTGTTTCAAAAATTGCAATGTGCAGTATAATCCATATACCAAAGGGTGTATTTTCTCTTTAATTTACTGGGTAAGAATAATGAATTTATGGAAGGGGTGAGACAGAGAGAGAGAGAGAAAGAGAGAGAAGAACATGATTTCATAAAAGATGCATGGTGTACTTCAGCCTTAATGATTTACAGAGACCATCCACAACAGGAGGGGAGTTTTCAACTCATTCTTCCACTAGCCATAGAATAGAGGCCTGCCATGGAGTGAGGAAGACATTTGAAGTTTGAAATATGATAGATGCTAGGATTGTAGCTACAAGATACAACTAGGTACTCTCTCTCTTTCTCTCTCTCTCTCTCTCTCTCTCTCTCTCTCTATTCCCTGCTATTTCTCTCTCTCTCTCTACACTCTTTCTCTTGCTGGTCTCTCTCTCTATCTCTCTGTATGTGGTCTCTCTCTCTCTCTGTCTCTCTCTCTCTCTCTCTCTCTCTCTGAGTATGTGTGCCTGTGGTTTCCTTAGTCTTGGCATTAACATCACTCTGATTAGGGTAAGGTTACACTACGGACCTGTGCACAGAGTCTATACTGCTGTTTTACTAACCTTGAGCTGCACACTTAACATGTTCAGTCTGCCAGCATCTGCACTACCTCCACTAAGGAGGCAATAAAATGGATGACTGTGCCCTGAGTAAAACACAAGTGCCCCTGGGTAATGGAGTCCATTAACAGAAATGGATGATGATGAGAGATGGAAGGCCTACGAAGGGCGTGCCTGTCTCCGGGACAGAAACCTGAGACTCACTTCCCCACTGCCTCATCTCTGACCATATGACGGGGACGTGGGGGAATCGATCGCTGAGCACCATCGACCCCCCTGCTTTGCGATCCCATGAAAACAGCTCTGCATTAAAACCATTGTCAGAACAAGGTTCAGGGGATCAGGTGGCAGGCGGGATCGATTCCCATATAGATTTTTCGCTTTCTTTTTTTTGGCTTGCCCCTTCTTAGACAGGATGAAGATCCCAGCTGGACTTGTTTGCAGTTTTGTTTTCGCTCGGCGACAGGCTTTATGGGACCGCAGCAATATATTTAGTGATACATTTAGCATATTTAGCAAATACAGTTAGTGAAACATATTGAATTGCTAAGTGGTATAATATTGTTTGGGTATCACTGTGTACAACATCCTTTTGAGTCCTTTCTGGGCCATTGAGGGAGTACCCAGTTGTGCACGCTATTCTATTTTCGATGGCTGGAGATGGAAATGTCACTGTGTGTGGCGTGAGCTGCTCTGCAGCATGTCCTGAGGGAGCTGAGGCTTGGGCTTGGTCTGGGAAAGGGCTGGTGTGTGACTTGAGGAAATGTTTTAGAGTTAAAAGCTCTAGACATATTGTGTCAGCCTTGGAAATGGGTTGTATACAGGCATGCCCTCCCCCCTCACACGCACACGCACACACACATGCACACGCACACACACACACACACACACACACGCACACACACAATCACTCACATACACATACAGCTCTGGGAAAAATTAAGAGACCACTGCACATTTTTCTGATGTCATCCTACAGTTGCTGAGTGACATTTGCATGAGTTGACGACGGTCATATTCAGATTTGCAGTGTTCTCTTCATTTAGGATATGACCGTCAACTCATTCGAATGTCACTCAGCAACGTCACAACAGAAAAATGTGCAGTGGTCTAGAGCTGTACAGTACATTAACACTCATATTGTGGAGATATGCACCCCTCCACACACACACACACCTACACACACAAACATTCACACTCACATTGGAGATATGCCCCCCCTGCTTCTACACACACACACACACACACACACACACACAAACACACTCTCACACACACACATACATTCACACTCATATTGTGGAGATGGGATGGTGAATTGATGATTGCCACTGTAGCATTCTTCCACAACATCCCTGCTGTTTGTTCTGTGTAGAATACCGCATAACAGATTCATGAAGGATCCCTCAGATCCTCAACTGTGTAAGGATGTGGCATAAAGACGCAGAAATATTCGCTGCCAGTAGTTGTACTGTTTCTAAGCACCAACAGAGGGAGCCAGATACGCGTCCAAGGTCATTGCTGCCTCGCATAGCAAATTACAGGATGCCATTGTCTCTGCCCATCCCACCATGAGGCCATGGGCAGCCTCTCTCTAACAGCCCACCCATTACTGCCATGTAATCCTATTTTGGGCTCTGTCACAGAAAGCCATATGTCTCGATATGAAATCTTTTTGTCTGAGATAAATAGAGGGTGCTTTGTCTGCCTCTGAAGTGTGTGTGTGTGTGTGTGTGTGTGTGTGTGTGTGTGAGAGAGAGAGAGAGAGAGAGAGTGTGTGAGAGGGTGTGAGAGAGAGAGAGAGCCAGCAGTGAGACTGGTGCTAATGCAGTATTGCAGCTCCGAGCAGGAGCAGTGCCTCAGATGACTTTGCCAGAGTGCCAGAGGTGCTGTCCATGGTGCTGAGAGAGCAAAGGAGAGATGGAGAGAGTTGTGGTGGATGAAACAAGAGGGGCACATGAAGAAATCCTCAGTTGAATGTTGTAAAGGGCAAATGTACAAAATCTCAGCCTAAAGAACAATCTGACTGTGTATTAGTACTATGACTTTTAATGTGGAATGCTGCATTAGCGACAATAACAATTGGACGGTCTCTCATCAAACTTAACACTAACCTGCTTGTTGGTAGTGAAGATTTACACTGAGTCCCCAACTTTTTGCCGCAGTCTTTTGTTACGTAGGAACAGTGGTTGGGGGCTTAGAGTTCTATGCATGGAGGTTTAGTATGCATGGAGGTTTAGTATGCATGGAGGTTTAGTATGCATGGCGGTTTAGTGCCTTGGACAGCACCATTCTCTGCCTCAGGGGAAGCTGGGCTTTGCAGGTACACCCCCCCCCCCCCCCCCCACACACACACACACACCCACACACACCCCTTAAGTTAGCTGTGATTCCGTCATATCCCATCTTGTCTTAGCATTGTTACATCTAGCTGGCAAAGTTGTGAGCTCCCTGTGCCTACTCTGTGCATGTTTTTGCCTGTTTATTTGGCTGAGTGTCAACATGTTTTTGGTGTTCTCTGTCTCTCTTATCCGCTCAGTCTCACACAGGCTGTGTGGTTCAGAGGCTTTTAACACCACATCACTGCTCACCCAGAGAGCTGCCTCTACATCTGGACTGGGGTCAAGCCATCCACAACCCCCCCCCCCCCACCCCCACTTCTCTAATAGTCTCTAGACCTCTCTCTCTCCTCTGTTTCTCTCTCTCTCTCAGACACATATTTATCTCTTCATCCCTATGTTCTCTCTCTCTCTCCCTCTCTCTCTCTCTGTCCTTCTCTCTCATTCCTACCCTCATCTCTTTATCCCTCCCTCCCTGTGTGAGCTACACACACCCACCCACCCACACACACACACACACACACACACACAGAAGCAGACACACACAGAGAGAGACACATAAATGATTCAGAGAGTAGTGATTTCTCTCGCTGACTTTTTCCCTCTCTGTGGCTGGGAGACTGAAGCTGGACGAGAGGGAGAGTAATGGCATGGCAACAGGGGCTAGAACCATGTGAAAGAGAACCAGAACCGGAGGAGGAAAGGGAGAACGTCTTCAGCGGCACATCTGGGGGTAGAACACAGAAAGGAAGCTGTCATGCTAGGTGATCAGGTGGAACCTCAGTTAATGGCAACGTTCAAGCTGCCTCAAACCTTTGAGGTTTGATTATTTTGATGCAGAAGAGCACAGAGAATGTGCACTGGCTTTTTATTCGTACTGACACATGCAGGGTAAGGATCAGTCTGATCTGTACCCCAGCATCTGTGACAGGGCATTTCAAGACAGATTTTTGCACTGATATATCAGTGATCCATTTTTTTTTTTTTTTAATTATTATTATTGTTATTCTTTTCTGTGGATCTGAAACTTATATTTTACACAGACACACTCTGGGTGTGTGTTAATCTGACCGCGTTCACTCACACACTCACACACACACGCACAGAGTGAAAGAAAGAGTTTGGACACCTGCTGTGGCCTTGGCTGCGTGCTTGACGGAGAGGCATGGCGCACGCGGCGGCTCACCTGAAGAAGGCGCGGGAGTTTGAGCAGCACTCGGAGCTGCGGGCGCTGGAGAAAGCCAGGGAGAGACGGCGACGGCACAGGGAAAGAGCTGAGCGCAGGCGCAAGGTACCCTCCACGCCGACCCTCCACGCCGACCCTCCACCCTGACCCTCCGCTCCGACCCTCCACCCTGACCCTCCGCTCCGACCCTCCACGCCGACCCTCCACCCTGATCCTCCACCCTGATCCTTCACCCTGATCCTTCACCCTGATCCTTCACCCTGACCTTCCACCCTGACCTTCCACCCTGACCCTCATCAGGCTGCCAGCACACTGGCACACCACTTTACACTTTAGTATGATCAGAGTTGATTACTTGGTATGGGAAATAATTGCCAGCTGACATAGTATACTGTACGTCTCATCTACTAAATGCACTTTGCAGAATGCATTAAGAGGCGTGAGATAAAAAAGCGTGACTCTTTTTCACCAACACTATATGTAATAGCCAGTACAGTACTCATCAGAACACCCACCCACCACCTCAGTTATGATGGGACACAAATGTTACTGTTTCAGATACCACCACAAAGGTACCAAAAATGTTGTAGGTAAATCACTGAGAGCTTTGAAATTGTATATGATATTTACTAAAGCCAACATACACGACTAGTGAGCACTTGGCTGGTTTGACTGATGTTGTACTCAGCAGAACTGATAAATGGCTTGTGAGACAATTGTCCAAAACATAGTGACATACTGCTCCTGATGTTATGTCCAGCCGTCATGTTGTAAAACCTGAGGTGTCTGTAGTTTGTAATTGTCATACGAGGGATTTGCTCGTGCACAAAAGACCTGCCTGGAGATAAATAATCATATGTGTGCCAACAGTGATGCGGACAAAGATGGTGATGTATTCACTGGACTTGTAGTGTCGTCCTAAGCTCATAAGAGGTTTTGCGTGTTCCGTTGCATTTAATAAGGCTGTGATGTAACCAGACTTAGAACTCTGAAGTACTGTATTTGATTGGAAGATCAGAGCAGAAGGTTTGTATGTTGTCACGGTGATGTGATGGGTATTATAGGGTCCTTGACATTGGCTTTTTGATGTAACTGGATGCAGGTCAAATACATAAATCGCTGCATAGGGTCATTTAAGTCCACTCTTACAACACCGTTCAAATGTTTTTCAGGCAAAATCTTATGTGTATCCCCCCAAATAAGGCACAAAATTAATCTATTCTGAAAGAAAGATATAGTCAAACCATTGTTTCGAGCTTTTCAAGAAAAGAAAATGGCTCCAGTCATTTGCAGTCCACAATGTTTGGTACGGTGATGGATATGGTAAAATTGAATGGTAAAATAGACTACATAATGGAGTTAAGACCACATAAATTCCTTTTACTCAGTCTAAAGTACATACTTTATATGCATTCAAAGCACTTCCAGACAATCTTATCTCCTCTTCTGTGCTGGAATGATGGTGTCAAACACTTGTGATCCATTCACCTCAATTTGGACTTGTCTGTCTATATCGTATTTCCAACCGATCTTCCACACAATATCCATTTTCTTTTGCCTATTGGAGTATTTTCCCTTCATAAGCCTCACAGGTGTCAATCATAACCCTCTCTTTGAAACGCTGTCTGGGTGCTGGGTACTCGAAATTTTGATATTCTCGTCCACCAGCACAGTTTTGCACTTGACTTAGTGGAGCTTGTACAGAATACAAACTATAGTTGGTGTTCAAAGGAAAAAAGGGTTAGCAGAGGCACTTTGAGATTTGTATGAATATAAAAAGCCTTTAATAGTTCATGGCAAGGATAATTTAAAAGCACATGGGCCTACGCGTTACGGCCATCAGGGCTGATGAAGGCCAATATGGCCGTAACGCGTAGGCCCATGTGCTTTTAAATTATCCTTGCCATGAACTATTAAAGGCTTTTTATATTCATACAAATCTCAAAGTGCCTCTGCTAACCCTTTTTTCCTTTGGATTCTAACCTCACCCGTAGCAGAAGAGCACTTGAGTAGATTTATAGACTCCTGAGCGCCCTAAGCCCTTTTGTGTCTTATAGTTGGTGTTGTTTGTTTCCTTGCAGATGTGTTGTTGCTGCAAGATCTTGTACAGTAATGTCCTCCCATTTTAGAAGACGTCTATTATTTTCGAATGTACGCGCCACTGTCGTGTCTGTCGTTCAACCGTCTCTGTTATAGTGATTATTAACTGCTGCAGCATACAGTAGCCTACGTGTCGTGAACGGAGCGCTTCATTTACGTGCCTGGTGTAGCTCCCTTGTGAGAGTGAAGAAAAGAGATGCATTACCATGTATTGCCCGCCCCTGTGTATTAACCTTATAGCTGGAGACATTTCAAAATCAAAATCAATGTACTACCTGGTTATTAGCCATGAAATTACGTTATATGTTAATATAAGTTATATTGGAAACTTATTAGAATCATGGAATTGTAGAATCCCATTTTCCAGGCCTGGAGAAATCATGGAATTTTGTAAACTCATTGAAAGATTAGTTAGGAAAAGTTACATTTCATCATACCAGGGATGTAGGTTGGAGATCATAGACATCAGGTCACAAAATATGATTGTTTTACTTCATAAATCATAAATAATAAAAATAAAAAATGTGGTGCACACATCCAAAAACAGGTGCTGAATCAAACAGCAGAGAATGTCCGAACATTTTACCAGATGAAGCGTCTAATAAAATAATTGAGAGAAGAGCAAGTGTGTGGACATTCTCTGCTGTTCTATTCCTTCATAAATAAAGTATGGTAGGGAGAAAGCCACATCCCACAATCAGTCCCAACCTAGCGTAGATTAAGCAAGGTAATTGAAAAGTCATGGAATGGTTTTGAAATGTTGTCAGTGAAAAGGAGTAGGAATCTTGGGATGGAATCTCATACGTCTTGCTTGCAGAAACCAAAAACAAGGCAGAAATCTTACAGAAACCTTGTAGGTACACTAGGATCAAGGTGAAATGCATGAAGACAGGACAGTCTAAGGTTTTAGGTTTTACTTTCTATGTACATTTTGAGTCACTTAATGTATTAATTATGTACTGTATCTGTGTGAAGAAGTCTTGGAAGTGTTACATGTGGGCACTGATTAATTTCATGAACGACTGATCAGTGATCAACTGTGAGTGAGTTACTGGGTTTGCACTAATGACACACTAGTGTCTGCCAGTCATCAGCTCAATTTCATTTGATTAAAGGGTGTTTTA
Source organism: Sardina pilchardus (assembly GCF_963854185.1). Classification (NCBI taxonomy): domain Eukaryota; kingdom Metazoa; phylum Chordata; class Actinopteri; order Clupeiformes; family Clupeidae; genus Sardina; species Sardina pilchardus. The sequence continues at coordinate 15,659,660 of NC_084995.1, read as the reverse complement.
TTGGGATGACAAATCAGGAATTTGTATTGTCAAAGCAATTATACAAAGAAATGCACAGCAAAAGATCATTAACTTACATTAAATACTCATAGAGAATAGAGGACAAAATAAAAAATGGGGACAAAGCAAAGGCAATATGCGGAACAAATATATTGTTTATGTTGTTGCTTACATGTATAGAAACATCAGACCCAAGTATATTTGGATTAACTAGTGCCATAGTGTAGTGAAATATACGTTGCTGAAGGTCCCTTTCTTGAGAGGATATCTGTTTCCTCCTCATTCTATCTAGATACTGCTATCCCAATGTATGTGTGTGGCCATTACAGTTGTATTGATGGGCAAAATAGAGTGAGTGAAGCTACAAGCTACTCTATAAGCTACTTCTAAAGCTGCTTTAAAAATCACACGATTTTTTTTTTTTTAATGTATATTTTTTGGCCTTTATTATGATAGGACAGTGAAGAGGTAGACAGGAAACAAGTGGGAGAGGGAGATGGGGTGGGATCGGGATATGACCGCAGGCCGGATTCGAACCTGGGTCCCCGTGGGCACTCAGGCCCGTAAATGGTATGGACGCTGTAGCCTGCTGCGCCACAGCGCCCCCAAATCACATGATTTTTTTAATAGATTTATTTTTCTTGAGGCCATGGGTACTATTGGTACGAAAAATCCCCCCGAAAATAATCGGTTTTACCTAGCTATGTTGCTAGCTCAAACAGTTTTAGCTTCCAGGCAGCTACAGTGCTATATTCCTGGGGGCATGTTCATGAGCCCCCATGTTCATGCCCCCAGAGTGTTTTTTTTCCCGTTCTGACAGTGCTGCTTTTTTTTTTACTTCAACAGTAGCTGATAAAGTAGCTTTTAGCTTCGCTAACTACATTGTGCCCATCACTGCACATTAGATATTGCTATCCCAATGTACTGTATGTGAGTAGCCATTACATCTGTCCGTATGTCTCCATACCGTTGCTGTCGTCACTCCTTTCATGTCGGACGCTTGTGTGAGCGTGACCCTGTGGAGTCCGCATCTCTGTCTGGGTGTTCACAACCGCTCCTGTCACAACAATGCATCAGGCATGCAGCACTGACCAATAGCATGGACTCTCCTTTCCCCACCTGTCCTCTGCAGCTGGGTCCCTTTGTGCTCTGCTGCTCTGCTGCTCTGCTTTGTGGCCCTGACACCATGACAGGGCTGAGCCCTGTTCTCATTCAAGGCATGGGTCAGCAGACTCGCCAGTGATCTCATTCATGCGTCTCCTGACTCAATAGTAATCACAGTAAGGTGGCAGAGCTGCAGAGTGGCCCACTGTAGCCCACTGACACTGACTGCTCTCCCTCTCTGACAGTAGAGAGAGATAGAGAGACAGGCCTTTCGTTGGAGCAGTGTGGGAACAGCCAGCATCAGTTAATGGGTCCTTGCCTCGGGCCACACACTGACCTAGAGAGTCCGTCAATCACGCCCACACCATCGACTCCGGCCACCCCAGCTCTACCCGCTCAGAGCTCAGTTTGTGTGTGTTTGTGTGTGTGACAGGACAGTGGTGCAGTTGTGTGTTTGTTTGTGTGTGTGTCTGTGTGTCACATCTTACCTCTCTTACTCCGTAGGATGATCTATACTACATGCCATATCTTGGTTGGCAATCGCAGCCTCACGTGTGGGGTATTGGGAGTTTGGAGGGGAAGCCTCAAGTGTGGATTGGTGGGAGGTTGGAGGGGAGGCAGACAGCAAGTGAATACAAGGCAGCGCTGAGTCGGAAAATCACAGGCAGACTGTGTGAAATTAGCTCAGATGGCCAAAAGATGATTGTCTGGAAGGTTTATGGATGGCTAATACATGATCATGTGTTGAAGATGGAATACATCCACGTCCTTTGAATGTTGTGAATGGAATGGCAGCCTGCAAAGGATGGCAGAAGTTCAGAGTTTTTGTGTTTTTGGTTCTCTTACCTGTTTGGGCAGCTTACCCAAAGCTGAGGCACGACAGAGCGGTGGCTTCGCCTTGCGCTGACTGACTTCCTCGAGGTGACTACAGCTCCTGCTGTTCCTCAACAGCCACAAATGCCATTGCAGGCATCCCAGCTGACACACACACTCTCAGGCCCCACCGTCCAGAGCCCTTGGCCTGCCCAGTGGGACGTGGGCCAGTGGCTAGAAAGGGTCTGAGAGAGATAGAGGGAGAGTGAGAGAGAATGTGTGTGTGGTTGTGTGCATGTGTGTGTGTGTCTGTGTGTCTCTGTATGTGTGTGTGTGTGTGCTTGAGAGGTGGGGGGGTCAGAGTGGGTAAAAATAGTCCTGAGTGGAGACGGGTCCTGATTTAACTGCCCCGCACACACACATACGTTTACGGGCCCAGTTGTCACTTACAACCAGGAGGGCCTAAGAAACACAGCACAGGGAGAGGCGCTGGGGGATAACACACACACAGAGAGGGGTAACTGGAGTCCTGCAACACACACTTCTTAGAGAGGGACAGAGGAAAAGAGAGCACGTGGAGGAGTTTAAGAGGCAACAAGTTTGGGATGAAGTCCTGTCTATTTTTTCATGGTCAGAAATTGGACTTTGCTGGACAGATTTCAACACCTTATTGCAATGCTGCAATGATAGACGAAGTGTTGCAAGACTATAGGGAAGTTTGTTGACTTGACACTGCAGCATCAAGTGTTCTTTGGAACTGATGGAACTGAAGGAACTGAACTCTGGGAACTAAAGGACTCCATTGTGGGGTGACAGCAGGGGACCAGTGTGTTTTGCCATGGGGGCAGTTCTGTCCAGACTTTGTGGTTCTAAGAAAGCAACAGGGACTACTGGAAGCGACCAGGACCTGGACCAATATCAAAATACTTCTTCCCCAGGAAGCGAAGATGGTGCCGCGGTAAGATTCAGACGTAGTGGACCAAGAGGGATGATTTGATTCTTCCTCGTCTAGAAGTTGAACAGATTTAGGCATAGGATTTGTTAAAGTAGTAAAGATCCAGCCATCTCAATGTCAATTCCCAAAACCTTTGATTTATATGCTTATATAGTTTAATCGTGTGTACTATGCAGGAGAGAAAGGACGTACTGGTCAGTCAGCTACATCTCATTCCTAAAGAACTTTGTACTTTGAAATACAAGGCAGTTAATGGGGCATTTGATGGGGGATTTAATCCTAAATTATGCAGGACAACATGATTGCTATTGGTGATTTGTCACTGTGGCCTTTGTAATGCAAGGCTGTTCTTCTGATGTATGTTTTCGTCACTTGACTTCTTGGCAGGAGGGATTAGGGTGTGTGTGTGTGTGGGGGGGGGGGGGGGGGGGGGGGGGTCGCCCCCTGACCTCATTAAGGTGAAGAGGTCTCTCAACACCAGCATGCCTCTCTTGAGATCTTCCTGCCCCCGTGACAAATTAACACGCGTGCAAAATGTGCACACTCATGTCATATCTTACCACTTTCTTAACCTCACATACTCGAGGTTAAGCTCCCTTTCCTTGTTGTCCTAGAGATTCAGTAACTGATAGAATAGAGGAGACATAGAATAGATGTGCAAAAGAGGAGATGTTTTGATGACTGGTGGTGGGGTATGAGTTGCAGTGACAGTGTGATCTGGATCCTAAATCAGCCATTTGGAGATAGAGTCGCTTTAGATAAAAGTGTCTGCTAAATATCAGTCAGCTCTAACACTGACATTAGTAAAGGTCACATTTATCACAACATGTTTCAAGTGAAGCGCCTCCTGGGTTCAAAAGCTGTATCAAAGATCCTTCGCTTTAACCCTCTCTGGCTGTATGTTTGAGGTGCTCCTTGGATGGGAAACTCATCATTCAAAATGAGAAATCTTTCAAAATACTTAATCCTTTATTTTCATGGCTTGGTCATTTTAAACCTTCAAAAACGTTCAACATCAAGTCCTCAATAGGGAGTCAAAACCCAAAATCAAAAGACCATGGTAGCTTCATTTTAAGGTGATAGTAACATTGTTTGGCCTTTGCAGGTTCTTGTTAATGTAGTTTTTAAAATATTATTTTGGAATGGTATTGAAGCCTCATTATGATCTATGAAACTGAGAGAGAGGGAGGTAGACAGAGAGGGAGGGAGCTTATGGGGTTGTATTTGTGATATTTGAGTGAGTGTTCACTGGAGTTCATGACATTTTTATGTTTGCCAGGTATGTAGGTCAGGGTGTTTGGTTGCATTTATCATGACGGATTACTGCAATCACATAGATTAGAATGCAGCAAAATATTTAGTATAGACATGCTACTCTGCTTGTCAGGTGTTTACGTTGATATACTATAGGACAGTGAAACCTGAAGAGTCTGTCGGAGCAGGTCTGATATGCAGTAAGGTGTAAACAACATATAGCTTGCACATACCGTGCTGGTTAAACATTTGGACACACCCACCACATTTATTCAAAGGTTTACTGAGGACATCAAAGGTATTACAGAACACATAGGTCTTTAAAAATATGTATGTCTTTCATACCTTATTTTCTTCTCTGTTAAGCTTTCTCATACTATTGCCATGAATATATCCAACTTCATGCTTCTCGATGAGCCAGCAAAATGTAGGGAAATTCCTTCAAGACCGTTGGAAACCCATTCCAGGTCAATCCATGAAGTTGCTTAGAGACTGAGCATGAATGTGGCTACTTTTAATAATCTAAAATATGACAAATATTTTGTTTACACTTTTTTGCTTACTCATAATATGTGTTACTTCAGAGTTTTAACATTCAGTGTTGTTCTGCATTGTAAAGAATAGCCAAAATAGAAAGAAACATGAATGATGTCGGTGTGTCCAAATTGTTGACAAGCCCTGTAGATAAACTAAAAGACGATGTGTCAGGCTACTGTGCTGAGGTGTATTTGTTTCCTTGTTGCTAGGTAGAATACATGTTTATCACATTTCAGATTGCATCCTTATCCTGGCCTGTTCACACTATGAAAAGTATTATCAAAATGTCTAAAAATATTAAGACATACACATACGCATGCACGTACACACAGACACAGACACACTCACACATAAACAGACTCTCAATGGCATTCCCAAGCTCACACTCAATGACACGTGGGTGTAGCAGGTATGTTTATCTGGGCGTGTGATTGTCACACCAGCTGCATGTTTTCCTAGTGCCTCCTGTGTTTTAATTTTAGATCACTCAGACAATGACAACAACAGCAACAAAAACACCCCCCCCCCCAGACACACACACACACACACACACACACACACACACACACACACACACACACACACACACACACACAAATCTGCACATGTGTGAGTGTGTGCGCAATGTGCATAGAATTGTGTAGATGTTTTTTTCCTCAGTATTTCTCTCTAATAAACCATGATGAGGCCCCTCAGCAGAAGTCGTATAGTTTATTGGCATAGCAATATGCTTCATTGCGTTTGTGTTATGTTATGTTTTATTGGCGTACCAATATGCTTTATTGTGTTTGTGTTATGTTATATTTTATTGGCATAGCAATATGCTTTATTGTGTTTGTGTTATATTATTGTACCACTAAAGCAGAACGCAGCATAAGCCTTGTCCCCCAGTGTTCTTGTCCACTCTCCTCTTAACTGCACTCCGTGGCTTCGGCGCTAACTGTCCTCATGCTCTGTTTTCTTCGTAGTCGGACAGCAACACCAGCTTCCTGCGAGCGGCGCGGGCCGGAAACATCGATAAGGTGCTGGAGTTCCTGAAGAGCGGCCAGGACATCAGCACCTGTAACCAGGTAACTCAACCTCCGCTACCAATCGCCTCAGACACATGATGGTGCAGGGGGAGGGTGTCATGATGGGGTCACACCGACATTTTTGTTCACATTTAGTTTTATGCAACACTCAATAAAATAATGATAATAATGATTAAAAAAAGCACTCAATAATTTATACTGGTTGCCAAGATGAAATGTTTTTTTTTTCCATAGAAAAAAGCACAACCATGAACTCCTTCACAATGAATTATTCTGGTTGCCAGCATGACTACATACAGATGTATTTATTTACGATTGGTAGAATAAAGCACAACCATAAGCTCCTTTCCTATATTATTTAAAAGATGCCGGGCGCGGCTGTGGACATGGATATTAGCATCTGTGTGCCCGTGCCGTGGATGCCGGACTATTGATTTCCGCTTGTCCCTGGCCTAATGCTCACGGCCGTGACACACTGTAGCGGGCAGCTGTCTGTGTCGGGCGTCTACAGTGTCTCTGTGATGGCTGCATGGCTATGCTGCATGGGGAGCTGCACACAGGAAGTGCTGCCGGGTGTGCATTCAGGCATCCCTTCACCTCATGGCATTAGGCCTGCCGAGGATAATGCTCAATGAGAAGCTCTTTGATCCCAGTCCAAGGCAGGGATAGGTTTGTAATCCCGGCCTTATGTAACCATATTGTGAGTGTTCTTACTCATAATTAGATTTGGCTGTCATTTTTTGTTCCAGAAGCTACGTATAAGTTACGTTCATAAGTTACAGTACGGTCATAATATATTCCCCAAGACTAACCGACAGTGGTTTGTGTGCTGAGAGACTTATAAATCAGATTTCTGCGGTTTATTCGCTGTATGTACAGTACTATCTGTAAATTGGGCTGTGTACCCATTTGTATTTTGGAGTCAGCGTCCACTCTAATCTGCATGTCCTCTGTTTTGGCTCTCTGTGATGTGGAGTTGTCAAACAGCTGCACTGGATGCTCTTACAGAGTGGCGGGAGGCGGGATGTTAATCGTATCATACAAATGTTTGTTTTCATTTCGTCCATTTAAATGAGTGCTTTTTAAAATTTTAGTCAAGATTACTTAGAATCTGGGCAAATGTTTGGGGTTTAAAAGATTGTGAGTCGCATGATAGCAATTTGGAATAGCACTTGGGCATGTTCTGTTTGCATTTATGATTGTATTTATGTTTGTGATGGTCTAGGATGGCTAGAGAGAGGATCTTATTTTGTGTTTGCTTGGTTGGACTGACGAACATGCATGGAAATAAACGTACATACCCATGTACACATAGCATATTGTTGGTCCAGAGTAGCAACCATATTGTATTATTTGAGAAAGAAATATTGCTGAATATGTATCAGAAATATATTAATGCATGATATGTAAAGTTATGAGTTCATTCATTCATACAGAAATGTTTCTGAACTATAATCCTCCCAAAATAGACCTTTTAAATAATTCATATCCTCAAATATTTATATTAAAACATATGTCGAAGGTATGCTAAAATAGTACAGAAATCATTTTGAATTATTTTTCATATATATTTGTAGCATTCTTGCTGTGTAATAAGTATGTCATGAATGTTTTTTCTGTCAGCACATTCTCCCCCTCTTTTTATGCTGCTCAGCTGCTGTTCCTCTTCACCAGCTGTTCTCATTTCACACACACACACACACACACACACACACACACACACACACACACACACACACACACACACACACACACAAGGGGTGGAGACTTAAACACTACAGTTTAGTACAATAAACAAGCAAGCACATAACACATGTGCACATGCACACACACACATGCGCACACACACAAACAACCAAACTGGTTTGCATGCATGCCTACGACTTTCATTCAATTCAATTATCTTTGAACAACATTGACTTGTGTGCTCCCATTGCCCAAAATTATCTGTAACAGTAGAGCCCTGACATTCATGCTTAAACCCAGTCATATGCTCACACATTTTAGATGTGTTTCCCCCACGTGTGTGATTGGCATTCTCTTATACAGCCGCCTCTGTCAAATACCAGGAGTCACAAGAATATCCGGTTTCCACAGTATGCTGTGTCATATGATTTCTGCTCTGTCTAGTATCCATGACAAGTGTTATAGATGGCTAGGATCCTCTAACACCATGTCGCCAAGTCATGTGAGATTAATATTTCATTAGAATCAGTGATGTTTCGTGGGAGAGAAACAGGAGACAGTTATTAGTGTCCTTATGTGAACCAGGTTATACTCGCTTGGACAAAGATGCTACAGACAACTGGAAATCAGGGAATAAACTCAGACTCCTATCACAGGAATGCTCTGTATATGAGATGGATGTTGAAGACACACCTGTCTGAAAAGATCTCAGAAGAGGGAGTTAAAAAATGGGAGGAATGTCTCCTGGCTAGAGGAATTCCATGCCCAGATTATTGGAGAAGTAATGGAGGTTAACAGTACATTTGCAAGCAAATACAATACTAGTTTCTCATTTCTAATGAGCTGTCAGTGAATTCCAAATGTTTACTTAATATAAATGCAAGCCAAGCCACTGTAGATGCAAGCCACTCAGCTGAGTCACTGATAAATGACATCAAGCGAAATATTCAGCAGATAGACTGGTGAGATTGCATTAGCTGCTGCAATAGTGTTGGACAGCAGTAACATTTGTTTGTATCCTGTTGTCGCTACTGTAACTTTAGATGTTAGAAGCTGCTAGAGCTCCAGTCAGTGGTGGCCGAGTTGGACAGAGTCACTGCAGTGGAATGCCATATGGTACCAGTGGGGTGTCATGGCACTGGGGACTGGTCTAGGCCGGACCATTGTGGAGCCATAAAACAGGAAGCTTGTGATAGGGCAATCAAACAGATCAGAGAGAGAGAGAGAGAGAGAGAGAGAGAGAGAGAGAGAGAGAGAGAGAGAGAGAGAGAGAGAGAGAGAGTGAGAGTGTAAGAGAGACTATGGTCTGGAGTTGTACCAGGGAAGACCAACATATTTCTCTGCAACAGTAACAAAATCTAAGTAAACAAAACACACCAGACTTATCACAAAAGGCGTACCTCCACATATTTACAGCAGTTTACTTTTCCTCAATCAGCACAGTGATGTGCAGTTATATAGAAGATTCGTCAGATTCGTCAGTCAATCAATCAAGGCCACTTTGAGTTTAGAAAAATGAATGCCTCTTATCCAAAATCTCCTTTATAGTTTGACCATGAGCTTTTCCTTAATGGTAATCCTGACCATAGTGTGAAAATCACCTACCCAGTGATTTTGCTCATTAATTGTTATATCTTGCACACACCTTAAGAGGCCACAATAAACAGAAAAGTGAATAAATAATGTAGCATTTGCCCATGATCATTAGAAGCAACTCTAACACTGGCATACACACCAGTGCACAAAGTGTATGTACAGTGTGCCTCATATGTATGTTCATTTTGTGTTGATTCAGAGAACCATTCATTTGAGGTTATTGTTCAAGGCAGATCCACAAATCTTGTTAAGTTTATGTTTCTGCAGTTAGTGGTCAGCACATGAAAGCTTAGTGGCATTTTCACAAGGGTAGTGGCAAAGTAAGCATCAAGGCTTTAGTGGATGTATTGGACTAATTAAATAGGGGTATCGTTAGGCTATGTTTTAATTTAAGTGTGTGTGTGTGTGTGTGTGTGTGTGTGTGTGAGTGTGTGCGTGTGCGTGTGCGTGTGTGTGTACATGTGCGTGTGTGCGTGTGCATGTGTGTGTCTGTGTGTGTGCGTGTGCATGTGTGTGTGTGTGTGTGTGAGTGTGTGAGAGAGAGAAAGAGAAAGAGAGAAAGAGAGGGAGAACAGATGAATATGAATCTCTTTCTCTCTCTCTCTCTCCCTCTCCCTCTCTATTGAGGGATATTTTACCTTATTAAGATCCATCAGTTTTATTTGAACCTTAATTTGTACATATTGTAAGGTGTCAAATCTCTCTTTCTCATTCTGTTTCTCTTTCTATCCCTTTCTATCACAGTGTCTGTCTTTCTCTATTTTCTCTGTCTCCCTCTCTCCCACTCTACCCCCTCTCTCTCTCCCCCTCTCTCTCTCTCACTCTCTCTCTCTCTCTCTCTCTCTCTCTCTCTCTCTCTCTCTCTCTCTCTCTCTCTCTCTCTCTCTCTCTCTCGCCTGTCTCTGCCCTTGTCCCCAAATCCATGTCTGTGCTAATCCTGTGTGAGTGATATTGAAATATAATCTGCATGCTTGTATCTGTTGTACTTTTTTTTCCCGCCCTCACTGCTACTGCACCCCCGCCCTTATCCCTGTCACACGGGAAGACTGAAAATCCCAAACCTTTTATTATCCGATAAAATAGGATTATGTCACTTGTGGTCAGGGCACGAGGCAGGCATCTGGGAGTGCGCACTGTTACACAAGCGCAGCTCCCAAGTCCGCCACGGGGGTGGATGTCCAGCTGCTCTCCCTGTACTGGCCAGAGACGCCACTGGAATTAGGAACCGCAGCGGGCTCCACCGCCCTTCCTCTTCTGCACTAGCGGAAATAAGATGGATGGATCTGACAGATGTGGGTGAGGCCAGTCCCGTCGTCTAGGACGAGATCAGATTAGGCCATGGGTGACTCCGTCCATGCCACCTCCTCTCCCATCACGGCCCTCATCACATTGATGGAGTAGCTGAAGCTGAGGGAGGCATTTGAAAGGCCTTGATTGGTGACGTAATAGATGGGGTGCTTGCAGCCTGATCCTGCTTTTCAGGTATTGCAATTGGCAAAGTCAAATTCAGTCAATCCTGCTTCCGCTGCTGTGGTGCTTTGATTATCATATCCCCAGAGAGCACACATTTCATTATTAGGAATGGCTGCTTATCTATTATTTTGAGTATATTTACAGGTCCAAACTAGCCTGCCGATAACTGCTTTGTATCTCCATTCATTTTCATGTCACGGAGATGCTAGTCAATAGACAATACACTAATGTTTCCCTCGGACACTGGATGTGAGGCCAATCAGCAATAAGAGGGTCCATTGGCCCATTGCCACGGGACCATTGATTTCAAACTTGGTCTGTGGCCGTCACCATTATGTTTGCTAATTGTGAGAGGGCAGATTTCACAAAGTGAAGCAAAGTAGTGGGGATAAAGGCTAGGTCCAGACAGGCCCGTATGCACAAGAGGGTATGTCAGTGATGAGTATATGGCTCTGGAAATGGGACGTACATGTATTTGAGGCTGCAGGCAGCTGACTGAGGAGCAGGTAATCAGATCCGCACCTTTCCGTGTCTTTTTTCTTAACTGACATTTACTTTGCTCTCTTGATGTTAAAGATGTGACGTGATGTATCACCCCCTTGCTCTCTCACTCTCACTCTCTTGATCTTTGTTGTGAGTGAGAGTGTGTGTGTGTGTGTGTGTGTGTGTGTGTGTGTGTGTGTGTGTGTGTGTGTGTGTGTGTGTCTGTGTGTGTCTAACGAGGTGTGACAGTACAACACTAAAGATGCCGCACGTAAAACCCGTGTGTGACATGTGACACCTCAGTCTCCCAAAGCACCATCCTACCCCCCCACCCTCCCACCATCCTACCCCCCCACCCGACTCCGTGATGCTTTGGCATTTGAAGTGAATAACTGAGAGTCCTATGGAGGCGTTTCAGCTTTCAGACAAGGAAGTGCAGGAGCAGTAAAGGAGGGAGTGACACAGCAAAAAAGTGGCTGTATCATAGAGAAGAGTCAACTAGCGCGTGTGTGTGTGTGTGTGTGTGTGTGAGTGTGTTGTACCAGATTCAGCTTGGGTCCATATGACAGAAATGCAGTCAGGAAATCCCAAGAGTCTGTAAAATAGGCTCCTTTAATCCCCAGAGTGCAAGAGCACACAGCGGAGTATCCACAGATGGAGGATGACGAGGACAAGGTGACACCCAGCCCAGGATGGGGGAGCGTTTATGTGCAGTTTGCATGGATTACTAACATTAGGCTGCCGCCGGTGGCCATGTTGCTGTGATCTTCTGTAATGGCATTTTCAAGTCGATCCGCCACAATGTCTTCTTCTGCAATGCTCCCTGTAGCTTCTGAAGGCTTCTTCAGTAGCTACTCTGGTCTGTCTCTGCGCGCACTCAAATCTCCGTAGACTTTCCGTTGAGACGTGGGCGGAACAGCATGGGGAGACAGAAGTAACAGAAATAGCTGCGTGAATGAAATGTAAATGTATGTTAATGCAAAATCGCACATGAAAGTGGAGGGATGTAGAGAGCTTCATAGTGAGAGCATGTTTTACGGTTAATCAGATTTGAAAGGAGGCAGAGGAGGTGTGTTGCGTGATCTGGGTGTTTTTCATGGTTAGTATTTTAAAGAGTAGCTGTTAATCATCCATCGTGACAGTGTGCAGCTATATTTGTCCATAATCACTCCATTTTTTAAAAAATATTATTATTTAAAAGGGACAATGCACATTAATTTACATTTTAGTTACACTGATAATGTGAATGTGCCTGTGTTAGCGAATAAGCTCATTTTCATCTGCAGTTCACTCCCTGATAGCGAACCGATCAGCAAATACATTGGCATTGTGCCAACAACAGGAATAGAATTGAACAACAGAAATCAACAACATGAACAGAAATCAGCAACATGAACAGAATTGAATAACAGAAATCAGTAACATGAACAGAATTGAATAACAGAAATCAGTAACATAAACAGAATTGAACATGAAACATGAAATATCCCCATAGGCAGATGCAGTGTTGGCCGCTGTTCTTTGGCCTTGCAGAATCACTGAGAGGAGGTCTCTGTTGCATAATGTTTTGTAACAACATATCATGTCCTGAGTTCTGTGGGCCTCTGATGATGTGACATGTTTTGTGTGTGTTTTTTACGTTTGTGTGTGTGTTGTCTTCAGAACGGTCTTAATGCACTGCACCTTGCTGCTAAGGAGGGCCATGGGGACCTTGTGGAGGAGCTGCTGGAGAGAGGAGCGTCTGTGGATGCTTCCACAAAGGTACCCGCCAGACCTGTCCGTGCACTCACACGATATGAGCCCTGCAATCTCAATCTGATTAGAGCACCGCACGGATTATTGACAGAAAAGGAATATTCTAGCTAGTCGTAAAAAAAACGATGAATCCATGATGGCACATCTTCGTTCAGGAATTATGATAAACTCCTACTGTAATCAGAGTATTAGCTAAACAACAGATCTAATCAGATCAAAATTAAATACTCCAGTTTACTCTCATTTCATAAAAATTGGGTGTCAATCCGATTACACAATTTACACTTTCTTTCTTGTTTATGTGTTGCTGTTGTTTTTCTTATCTGAGTAAAGGGTATAATCAGAGCCAAATCAGATAGTTTGTATGTATGTAATATGGCACTGTGCCAGTCCACTGCAATCGGAGTAGTGAATCCAAAGCATGGGTAGTAATCTAATACATGACACATGACTTGAGAAGCAGAGGTGGAGTAGGGATATAGTTCACTAGTGCGGAGTAGGCATGTAGACACATGACTTGCGTAGCTGAGGCGTGGAGTAGGCATATAGATCACTGGTGCAGAGAGAGAGCGGCCATCTTTAATGCAGTGAGACGTTTGCAGCAGCGCAGCGCAGCCTCTTCAGCTGTTGCGCTCTGGAGAGTGCAGGGGACTGAGCTGCCGGTTCACGTGAGGTGCGGGGCTTACAGCAGCGCGGCGGAGTGTGTGTGTGTGGACGGAGTTAGATTAGCGGCAATGTTAGCGCTGCGCTGCTAACCTGTCCTCTGGTGCCCTTCACACCCCTGGCATTTCAAATGAGGCCGGACAAACACACAAGTGCACATTTGCACACACACGTACTCAGGCACACACAAACAAACAAGCACGCACACACACACACACGCACACACTCTCTCTCTCTCTCTCACACACACACACACACACACACACACACACACACACACACACACACACACACACACACACACACACACACACACACACACACACACACACACACACACACACACACACTCACTCGCTCACTCTTGTGTGAAGACACAAACAAACACACAACACATACATATTCACAGACACACCACCAACACAGGGGTTCAAATGTTCAAAATGTTTCATATGACATCTGTACAAGTCACTTAGCGATAATGAACTAATTATTTATGGTGAATTGTACTTGTACTTGTAATTGTACAGTAAAAACATTACAATCAAAGCATAATGGCAATGGTAAGAGCCCAGACCAAAAGTGTGTTTGTGGTAACTGTTGTGGCTGGCTCTGCAGAAAGGGAACACAGCTCTTCACATCGCCTGTCTGGCTGGACAGAAGGAGGTTGCCAGGCTACTGATGAAGAGGGGTGCTGACGTCAACTCTCAGTCACAGGTAAGAGACACGCACTGGACGAGCAGTTAGGACATATACAAATAAATGCACTTAACAACAACAACAACAACAACAACAACAACAACAACAACAAAAGCAGCAACAACAAAAACAACAACAACAACAACAACAACAACAACAGCAAACAGCAATTTTCAGTGATATAGCACTTTTCAGGGCACCCAAATCGTTTTACA
>NC_084995.1:15632666-15645196 GCF_963854185.1 Sardina pilchardus | reverse complement strand
CTACTCTATAAGCTACTTCTAAAGCTGCTTTAAAAATCACACGATTTTTTTTTTTTTAATGTATATTTTTTGGCCTTTATTATGATAGGACAGTGAAGAGGTAGACAGGAAACAAGTGGGAGAGGGAGATGGGGTGGGATCGGATATGACCGCAGGCCGGATTCGAACCTGGGTCCCCGTGGGCACTCAGGCCCGTAAATGGTATGGACGCTGTAGCCTGCTGCGCCACAGCGCCCCCAAATCACATGATTTTTTGAATAGATTTATTTTTCTTGAGGCCATGGGTACTATTGGTACGAAAAATCCCCCCGAAAATAATCGGTTTTACCTAGCTATGTTGCTAGCTCAAACAGTTTTAGCTTCCAGGCAGCTACAGTGCTATATTCCAGGGGCATGTTCATGAGCCCCCATGTTCATGCCCCCAGAGTGTTTTTTTTCCCGTTCTGACAGTGCTGCTTTTTTTTTTACTTCAACAGTAGCTGATAAAGTAGCTTTTAGCTTCGCTAACTACATTGTGCCCATCACTGCACATTAGATATTGCTATCCCAATGTACTGTATGTGAGTAGCCATTACATCTGTCCGTATGTCTCCATACCGTTGCTGTCGTCACTCCTTTCATGTCGGACGCTTGTGTGAGCGTGACCCTGTGGAGTCCGCATCTCTGTCTGGGTGTTCACAACCGCTCCTGTCACAACAATGCATCAGGCATGCAGCACTGACCAATAGCATGGACTCTCCTTTCCCCACCTGTCCTCTGCAGCTGGGTCCCTTTGTGCTCTGCTGCTCTGCTGCTCTGCTTTGTGGCCCTGACACCATGACAGGGCTGAGCGCTGTTCTCATTCACGCATGGGTCAGCAGACTCGCCAGTGATCTCATTCATGCGTCTCCTGACTCAATAGTAATCACAGTAAGGTGGCAGAGCTGCAGAGTGGCCCACTGTAGCCCACTGACACTGACTGCTCTCCCTCTCTGACAGTAGAGAGAGATAGAGAGACAGGCCTTTCGTTGGAGCAGTGTGGGAACAGCCAGCATCAGTTAATGGGTCCTTGCCTCGGGCCACACACTGACCTAGAGAGTCCGTCAATCACGCCCACACCATCGACTCCGGCCACCCCAGCTCTACCCGCTCAGAGCTCAGTTTGTGTGTGTTTGTGTGTGTGACAGGACAGTGGTGCAGTTGTGTGTTTGTTTGTGTGTGTGTCTGTGTGTCACATCTTACCTCTCTTACTCCGTAGGATGATCTATACTACATGCCATATCTTGGTTGGCAATCGCAGCCTCACGTGTGGGGTATTGGGAGTTTGGAGGGGAAGCCTCAAGTGTGGATTGGTGGGAGGTTGGAGGGGAGGCAGACAGCAAGTGAATACAAGGCAGCGCTGAGTCGGAAAATCACAGGCAGACTGTGTGAAATTAGCTCAGATGGCCAAAAGATGATTGTCTGGAAGGTTTATGGATGGCTAATACATGATCATGTGTTGAAGATGGAATACATCCACGTCCTTTGAATGTTGTGAATGGAATGGCAGCCTGCAAAGGATGGCAGAAGTTCAGAGTTTTTGTGTTTTTGGTTCTCTTACCTGTTTGGGCAGCTTACCCAAAGCTGAGGCACGACAGAGCGGTGGCTTCGCCTTGCGCTGACTGACTTCCTCGAGGTGACTACAGCTCCTGCTGTTCCTCAACAGCCACAAATGCCATTGCAGGCATCCCAGCTGACACACACACTCTCAGGCCCCACCGTCCAGAGCCCTTGGCCTGCCCAGTGGGACGTGGGCCAGTGGCTAGAAAGGGTCTGAGAGAGATAGAGGGAGAGTGAGAGAGAATGTGTGTGTGGTTGTGTGCATGTGTGTGTGTGTCTGTGTGTCTCTGTATGTGTGTGTGTGTGTGCTTGAGAGGTGGGGGGGTCAGAGTGGGTAAAAATAGTCCTGAGTGGAGACGGGTCCTGATTTAACTGCCCCGCACACACACATACGTTTACGGGCCCAGTTGTCACTTACAACCAGGAGGGCCTAAGAAACACAGCACAGGGAGAGGCGCTGGGGGATAACACACACACAGAGAGGGGTAACTGGAGTCCTGCAACACACACTTCTTAGAGAGGGACAGAGGAAAAGAGAGCACGTGGAGGAGTTTAAGAGGCAACAAGTTTGGGATGAAGTCCTGTCTATTTTTTCATGGTCAGAAATTGGACTTTGCTGGACAGATTTCAACACCTTATTGCAATGCTGCAATGATAGACGAAGTGTTGCAAGACTATAGGGAAGTTTGTTGACTTGACACTGCAGCATCAAGTGTTCTTTGGAACTGATGGAACTGAAGGAACTGAACTCTGGGAACTAAAGGACTCCATTGTGGGGTGACAGCAGGGGACCAGTGTGTTTTGCCATGGGGGCAGTTCTGTCCAGACTTTGTGGTTCTAAGAAAGCAACAGGGACTACTGGAAGCGACCAGGACCTGGACCAATATCAAAATACTTCTTCCCCAGGAAGCGAAGATGGTGCCGCGGTAAGATTCAGACGTAGTGGACCAAGAGGGATGATTTGATTCTTCCTCGTCTAGAAGTTGAACAGATTTAGGCATAGGATTTGTTAAAGTAGTAAAGATCCAGCCATCTCAATGTCAATTCCCAAAACCTTTGATTTATATGCTTATATAGTTTAATCGTGTGTACTATGCAGGAGAGAAAGGACGTACTGGTCAGTCAGCTACATCTCATTCCTAAAGAACTTTGTACTTTGAAATACAAGGCAGTTAATGGGGCATTTGATGGGGGATTTAATCCTAAATTATGCAGGACAACATGATTGCTATTGGTGATTTGTCACCGTGGCCTTTGTAATGCAAGGCTGTTCTTCTGATGTATGTTTTCGTCACTTGACTTCTTGGCAGGAGGGATTAGGGTGTGTGTGTGTGTGGGGGGGGGGGGGGGGGGGGGTCGCCCCCTGACCTCATTAAGGTGAAGAGGTCTCTCAACACCAGCATGCCTCTCTTGAGATCTTCCTGCCCCCGTGACAAATTAACACGCGTGCAAAATGTGCACACTCATGTCATATCTTACCACTTTCTTAACCTCACATACTCGAGGTTAAGCTCCCTTTCCTTGTTGTCCTAGAGATTCAGTAACTGATAGAATAGAGGAGACATAGAATAGATGTGCAAAAGAGGAGATGTTTTGATGACTGGTGGTGGGGTATGAGTTGCAGTGACAGTGTGATCTGGATCCTAAATCAGCCATTTGGAGATAGAGTCGCTTTAGATAAAAGTGTCTGCTAAATATCAGTCAGCTCTAACACTGACATTAGTAAAGGTCACATTTATCACAACATGTTTCAAGTGAAGCGCCTCCTGGGTTCAAAAGCTGTATCAAAGATCCTTCGCTTTAACCCTCTCTGGCTGTATTGTATGATGTTTGAGGTGCTCCTTGGATGGGAAACTCATCATTCAAAATGAGAAATCTTTCAAAATACTTAATCCTTTATTTTCATGGCTTGGTCATTTTAAACCTTCAAAAACGTTCAACATCAAGTCCTCAATAGGGAGTCAAAACCCAAAATCAAAAGACCATGGTAGCTTCATTTTAAGGTGATAGTAACATTGTTTGGCCTTTGCAGGTTCTTGTTAATGTAGTTTTTAAAATATTATTTTGGAATGGTATTGAAGCCTCATTATGATCTATGAAACTGAGAGAGAGGGAGGTAGACAGAGAGGGAGGGAGCTTATGGGGTTGTATTTGTGATATTTGAGTGAGTGTTCACTGGAGTTCATGACATTTTTATGTTTGCCAGGTATGTAGGTCAGGGTGTTTGGTTGCATTTATCATGACGGATTACTGCAATCACATAGATTAGAATGCAGCAAAATATTTAGTATAGACATGCTACTCTGCTTGTCAGGTGTTTACGTTGATATACTATAGGACAGTGAAACCTGAAGAGTCTGTCGGAGCAGGTCTGATATGCAGTAAGGTGTAAACAACATATAGCTTGCACATACCGTGCTGGTTAAACATTTGGACACACCCACCACATTTATTCAAAGGTTTACTGAGGACATCAAAGGTATTACAGAACACATAGGTCTTTAAAAATATGTATGTCTTTCATACCTTATTTTCTTCTCTGTTAAGCTTTCTCATACTATTGCCATGAATATATCCAACTTCATGCTTCTCGATGAGCCAGCAAAATGTAGGGAAATTCCTTCAAGACCGTTGGAAACCCATTCCAGGTCAATCCATGAAGTTGCTTAGAGACTGAGCATGAATGTGGCTACTTTTAATAATCTAAAATATGACAAATATTTTGTTTACACTTTTTTGCTTACTCATAATATGTGTTACTTCAGAGTTTTAACATTCAGTGTTGTTCTGCATTGTAAAGAATAGCCAAAATAGAAAGAAACATGAATGATGTCGGTGTGTCCAAATTGTTGACAAGCCCTGTAGATAAACTAAAAGACGATGTGTCAGGCTACTGTGCTGAGGTGTATTTGTTTCCTTGTTGCTAGGTAGAATACATGTTTATCACATTTCAGATTGCATCCTTATCCTGGCCTGTTCACACTATGAAAAGTATTATCAAAATGTCTAAAAATATTAAGACATACACATACGCATGCACGTACACACAGACACAGACACACTCACACATAAACAGACTCTCAATGGCATTCCCAAGCTCACACTCAATGACACGTGGGTGTAGCAGGTATGTTTATCTGGGCGTGTGATTGTCACACCAGCTGCATGTTTTCCTAGTGCCTCCTGTGTTTTAATTTTAGATCACTCAGACAATGACAACAACAGCAACAAAAACACCCCCCCCCCAGACACACACACACACACACACACACACACACACACACACACACACACACAAATCTGCACATGTGTGAGTGTGTGCGCAATGTGCATAGAATTGTGTAGATGTTTTTTTCCTCAGTATTTCTCTCTAATAAACCATGATGAGGCCCCTCAGCAGAAGTCGTATAGTTTATTGGCATAGCAATATGCTTCATTGCGTTTGTGTTATGTTATGTTTTATTGGCGTACCAATATGCTTTATTGTGTTTGTGTTATGTTATATTTTATTGGCATAGCAATATGCTTTATTGTGTTTGTGTTATATTATTGTACCACTAAAGCAGAACGCAGCATAAGCCTTGTCCCCCAGTGTTCTTGTCCACTCTCCTCTTAACTGCACTCCGTGGCTTCGGCGCTAACTGTCCTCATGCTCTGTTTTCTTCGTAGTCGGACAGCAACACCAGCTTCCTGCGAGCGGCGCGGGCCGGAAACATCGATAAGGTGCTGGAGTTCCTGAAGAGCGGCCAGGACATCAGCACCTGTAACCAGGTAACTCAACCTCCGCTACCAATCGCCTCAGACACATGATGGTGCAGGGGGAGGGTGTCATGATGGGGTCACACCGACATTTTTGTTCACATTTAGTTTTATGCAACACTCAATAAAATAATGATAATAATGATTAAAAAAAGCACTCAATAATTTATACTGGTTGCCAAGATGAAATGTTTTTTTTTTTCATAGAAAAAAGCACAACCATGAACTCCTTCACAATGAATTATTCTGGTTGCCAGCATGACTACATACAGATGTATTTATTTACGATTGGTAGAATAAAGCACAACCATAAGCTCCTTTCCTATATTATTTAAAAGATGCCGGGCGCGGCTGTGGACATGGATAGTAGCATCTGTGTGCCCGTGCCGTGGATGCCGGACTATTGATTTCCGCTTGTCCCTGGCATAATGCTCACGGCCGTGACACACTGTAGCGGGCAGCTGTCTGTGTCGGGCGTCTACAGTGTCTCTGTGATGGCTGCATGGCTATGCTGCATGGGGAGCTGCACACAGGAAGTGCTGCCGGGTGTGCATTCAGGCATCCCTTCACCTCATGGCATTAGGCCTGCCGAGGATAATGCTCAATGAGAAGCTCTTTGATCCCAGTCCAAGGCAGGGATAGGTTTGTAATCCCGGCCTTATGTAACCATATTGTGAGTGTTCTTACTCATAATTAGATTTGGCTGTCATTTTTTGTTCCAGAAGCTACGTATAAGTTACGTTCATAAGTTACAGTACGGTCATAATATATTCCCCAAGACTAACCGACAGTGGTTTGTGTGCTGAGAGACTTATAAATCAGATTTCTGCGGTTTATTCGCTGTATGTACAGTACTATCTGTAAATTGGGCTGTGTACCCATTTGTATTTTGGAGTCAGCGTCCACTCTAATCTGCATGTCCTCTGTTTTGGCTCTCTGTGATGTGGAGTTGTCAAACAGCTGCACTGGATGCTCTTACAGAGTGGCGGGAGGCGGGATGTTAATCGTATCATACAAATGTTTGTTTTCATTTCGTCCATTTAAATGAGTGCTTTTTAAAATTTTAGTCAAGATTACTTAGAATCTGGGCAAATGTTTGGGGTTTAAAAGATTGTGAGTCGCATGATAGCAATTTGGAATAGCACTTGGGCATGTTCTGTTTGCATTTATGATTGTATTTATGTTTGTGATGGTCTAGGATGGCTAGAGAGAGGATCTTATTTTGTGTTTGCTTGGTTGGACTGACGAACATGCATGGAAATAAACGTACATACCCATGTACACATAGCATATTGTTGGTCCAGAGTAGCAACCATATTGTATTATTTGAGAAAGAAATATTGCTGAATATGTATCAGAAATATATTAATGCATGATATGTAAAGTTATGAGTTCATTCATTCATACAGAAATGTTTCTGAACTATAATCCTCCCAAAATAGACCTTTTAAATAATTCATATCCTCAAATATTTATATTAAAACATATGTCGAAGGTATGCTAAAATAGTACAGAAATCATTTTGAATTATTTTTCATATATATTTGTAGCATTCTTGCTGTGTAATAAGTATGTCATGAATGTTTTTTCTGTCAGCACATTCTCCCCCTCTTTTTATGCTGCTCAGCTGCTGTTCCTCTTCACCAGCTGTTCTCATTTCACACACACACACACACACACACACACACACACACACACACAAGGGGTGGAGACTTAAACACTACAGTTTAGTACAATAAACAAGCAAGCACATAACACATGTGCACATGCACACACACACATGCGCACACACACAAACAACCAAACTGGTTTGCATGCATGCCTACGACTTTCATTCAATTCAATTATCTTTGAACAACATTGACTTGTGTGCTCCCATTGCCCAAAATTATCTGTAACAGTAGAGCCCTGACATTCATGCTTAAACCCAGTCATATGCTCACACATTTTAGATGTGTTTCCCCCACGTGTGTGATTGGCATTCTCTTATACAGCCGCCTCTGTCAAATACCAGGAGTCACAAGAATATCCGGTTTCCACAGTATGCTGTGTCATATGATTTCTGCTCTGTCTAGTATCCATGACAAGTGTTATAGATGGCTAGGATCCTCTAACACCATGTCGCCAAGTCATGTGAGATTAATATTTCATTAGAATCAGTGATGTTTCGTGGGAGAGAAACAGGAGACAGTTATTAGTGTCCTTATGTGAACCAGGTTATACTCGCTTGGACAAAGATGCTACAGACAACTGGAAATCAGGGAATAAACTCAGACTCCTATCACAGGAATGCTCTGTATATGAGATGGATGTTGAAGACACACCTGTCTGAAAAGATCTCAGAAGAGGGAGTTAAAAAATGGGAGGAATGTCTCCTGGCTAGAGGAATTCCATGCCCAGATTATTGGAGAAGTAATGGAGGTTAACAGTACATTTGCAAGCAAATACAATACTAGTTTCTCATTTCTAATGAGCTGTCAGTGAATTCCAAATGTTTACTTAATATAAATGCAAGCCAAGCCACTGTAGATGCAAGCCACTCAGCTGAGTCACTGATAAATGACATCAAGCGAAATATTCAGCAGATAGACTGGTGAGATTGCATTAGCTGCTGCAATAGTGTTGGACAGCAGTAACATTTGTTTGTATCCTGTTGTCGCTACTGTAACTTTAGATGTTAGAAGCTGCTAGAGCTCCAGTCAGTGGTGGCCGAGTTGGACAGAGTCACTGCAGTGGAATGCCATATGGTACCAGTGGGGTGTCATGGCACTGGGGACTGGTCTAGGCCGGACCATTGTGGAGCCATAAAACAGGAAGCTTGTGATAGGGCAATCAAACAGATCAGAGAGAGAGAGAGAGAGAGAGAGAGAGAGAGAGAGAGAGAGAGAGAGTGTAAGAGAGACTATGGTCTGGAGTTGTACCAGGGAAGACCAACATATTTCTCTGCAACAGTAACAAAATCTAAGTAAACAAAACACACCAGACTTATCACAAAAGGCGTACCTCCACATATTTACAGCAGTTTACTTTTCCTCAATCAGCACAGTGATGTGCAGTTATATAGAAGATTCGTCAGATTCGTCAGTCAATCAATCAAGGCCACTTTGAGTTTAGAAAAATGAATGCCTCTTATCCAAAATCTCCTTTATAGTTTGACCATGAGCTTTTCCTTAATGGTAATCCTGACCATAGTGTGAAAATCACCTACCCAGTGATTTTGCTCATTAATTGTTATATCTTGCACACACCTTAAGAGGCCACAATAAACAGAAAAGTGAATAAATAATGTAGCATTTGCCCATGATCATTAGAAGCAACTCTAACACTGGCATACACACCAGTGCACAAAGTGTATGTACAGTGTGCCTCATATGTATGTTCATTTTGTGTTGATTCAGAGAACCATTCATTTGAGGTTATTGTTCAAGGCAGATCCACAAATCTTGTTAAGTTTATGTTTCTGCAGTTAGTGGTCAGCACATGAAAGCTTAGTGGCATTTTCACAAGGGTAGTGGCAAAGTAAGCATCAAGGCTTTAGTGGATGTATTGGACTAATTAAATAGGGGTATCGTTAGGCTATGTTTTAATTTAAGTGTGTGTGTGTGTGTGTGTGTGTGTGTGTGAGTGTGTGCGTGTGCGTGTGCGTGTGTGTGTACATGTGCGTGTGTGCGTGTGCATGTGTGTGTCTGTGTGTGTGCGTGTGCATGTGTGTGTGTGTGTGTGTGAGTGTGTGAGAGAGAGAAAGAGAAAGAGAGAAAGAGAGGGAGAACAGATGAATATGAATCTCTTTCTCTCTCTCTCTCTCCCTCTCCCTCTCTATTGAGGGATATTTTACCTTATTAAGATCCATCAGTTTTATTTGAACCTTAATTTGTACATATTGTAAGGTGTCAAATCTCTCTTTCTCATTCTGTTTCTCTTTCTATCCCTTTCTATCACAGTGTCTGTCTTTCTCTCTTTTCTCTGTCTCCCTCTCTCCCACTCTACCCCCTCTCTCTCTCCCCCCTCTCTCTCTCTCTCTCTCTCTCTCTCTCTCTCTCTCTCTCTCTCTCTCTCTCTCTCTCTCTCTCTCTCTCTCTCTCTCTGCCTGTCTCTGCCCTTGTCCCCAAATCCATGTCTGTGCTAATCCTGTGTGAGTGATATTGAAATATAATCTGCATGCTTGTATCTGTTGTACTTTTTTTTCCCGCCCTCACTGCTACTGCACCCCCGCCCTTATCCCTGTCACACGGGAAGACTGAAAATCCCAAACCTTTTATTATCCGATAAAATAGGATTATGTCACTTGTGGTCAGGGCACGAGGCAGGCATCTGGGAGTGCGCACTGTTACACAAGCGCAGCTCCCAAGTCCGCCACGGGGGTGGATGTCCAGCTGCTCTCCCTGTACTGGCCAGAGACGCCACTGGAATTAGGAACCGCAGCGGGCTCCACCGCCCTTCCTCTTCTGCACTAGCGGAAATAAGATGGATGGATCTGACAGATGTGGGTGAGGCCAGTCCCGTCGTCTAGGACGAGATCAGATTAGGCCATGGGTGACTCCGTCCATGCCACCTCCTCTCCCATCACGGCCCTCATCACATTGATGGAGTAGCTGAAGCTGAGGGAGGCATTTGAAAGGCCTTGATTGGTGACGTAATAGATGGGGTGCTTGCAGCCTGATCCTGCTTTTCAGGTATTGCAATTGGCAAAGTCAAATTCAGTCAATCCTGCTTCCGCTGCTGTGGTGCTTTGATTATCATATCCCCAGAGAGCACACATTTCATTATTAGGAATGGCTGCTTATCTATTATTTTGAGTATATTTACAGGTCCAAACTAGCCTGCCGATAACTGCTTTGTATCTCCATTCATTTTCATGTCACGGAGATGCTAGTCAATAGACAATACACTAATGTTTCCCTCGGACACTGGATGTGAGGCCAATCAGCAATAAGAGGGTCCATTGGCCCATTGCCACGGGACCATTGATTTCAAACTTGGTCTGTGGCCGTCACCATTATGTTTGCTAATTGTGAGAGGGCAGATTTCACAAAGTGAAGCAAAGTAGTGGGGATAAAGGCTAGGTCCAGACAGGCCCGTATGCACAAGAGGGTATGTCAGTGATGAGTATATGGCTCTGGAAATGGGACGTACATGTATTTGAGGCTGCAGGCAGCTGACTGAGGAGCAGGTAATCAGATCCGCACCTTTCCGTGTCTTTTTTCTTAACTGACATTTACTTTGCTCTCTTGATGTTAAAGATGTGACGTGATGTATCACCCCCTTGCTCTCTCACTCTCACTCTCTTGATCTTTGTTGTGAGTGAGAGTGTGTGTGTGTGTGTGTGTGTGTGTGTGTGTGTGTGTGTGTGTGTGTGTGTGTGTGTGTGTCTGTGTGTGTCTAACGAGGTGTGACAGTACAACACTAAAGATGCCGCACGTAAAACCCGTGTGTGACATGTGACACCTCAGTCTCCCAAAGCACCATCCTACCCCCCCACCCTCCCACCATCCTACCCCCCCACCCGACTCCGTGATGCTTTGGCATTTGAAGTGAATAACTGAGAGTCCTATGGAGGCGTTTCAGCTTTCAGACAAGGAAGTGCAGGAGCAGTAAAGGAGGGAGTGACACAGCAAAAAAGTGGCTGTATCATAGAGAAGAGTCAACTAGCGCGTGTGTGTGTGTGTGTGTGTGTGTGAGTGTGTTGTACCAGATTCAGCTTGGGTCCATATGACAGAAATGCAGTCAGGAAATCCCAAGAGTCTGTAAAATAGGCTCCTTTAATCCCCAGAGTGCAAGAGCACACAGCGGAGTATCCACAGATGGAGGATGACGAGGACAAGGTGACACCCAGCCCAGGATGGGGGAGCGTTTATGTGCAGTTTGCATGGATTACTAACATTAGGCTGCCGCCGGTGGCCATGTTGCTGTGATCTTCTGTAATGGCATTTTCAAGTCGATCCGCCACAATGTCTTCTTCTGCAATGCTCCCTGTAGCTTCTGAAGGCTTCTTCAGTAGCTACTCTGGTCTGTCTCTGCGCGCACTCAAATCTCCGTAGACTTTCCGTTGAGACGTGGGCGGAACAGCATGGGGGAGACAGAAGTAACAGAAATAGCTGCGTGAATGAAATGTAAATGTATGTTAATGCAAAATCCCACATGAAAGTGGAGGGATGTAGAGAGCTTCATAGTGAGAGCATGTTTTACGGTTAATCAGATTTGAAAGGAGGCAGAGGAGGTGTGTTGCGTGATCTGGGTGTTTTTCATGGTTAGTATTTTAAAGAGTAGCTGTTAATCATCCATCGTGACAGTGTGCAGCTATATTTGTCCATAATCACTCCATTTTTTAAAAAATATTATTATTTAAAAGGGACAATGCACATTAATTTACATTTTAGTTACACTGATAATGTGAATGTGCCTGTGTTAGCGAATAAGCTCATTTTCATCTGCAGTTCACTCCCTGATAGCGAACCGATCAGCAAATACATTGGCATTGTGCCAACAACAGGAATAGAATTGAACAACAGAAATCAACAACATGAACAGAAATCAGCAACATGAACAGAATTGAATAACAGAAATCAGTAACATGAACAGAATTGAATAACAGAAATCAGTAACATAAACAGAATTGAACATGAAACATGAAATATCCCCATAGGCAGATGCAGTGTTGGCCGCTGTTCTTTGGCCTTGCAGAATCACTGAGAGGAGGTCTCTGTTGCATAATGTTTTGTAACAACATATCATGTCCTGAGTTCTGTGGGCCTCTGATGATGTGACATGTTTTGTGTGTGTTTTTTACGTTTGTGTGTGTGTTGTCTTCAGAACGGTCTTAATGCACTGCACCTTGCTGCTAAGGAGGGCCATGGGGACCTTGTGGAGGAGCTGCTGGAGAGAGGAGCGTCTGTGGATGCTTCCACAAAGGTACCCGCCAGACCTGTCCGTGCACTCACACGATATGAGCCCTGCAATCTCAATCTGATTAGAGCACCGCACGGATTATTGACAGAAAAGGAATATTCTAGCTAGTCGTAAAAAAACCGATGAATCCATGATGGCACATCTTCGTTCAGGAATTATGATAAACTCCTACTGTAATCAGAGTATTAGCTAAACAACAGATCTAATCAGATCAAAATTAAATACTCCAGATTACTCTCATTTCATAAAAATTGGGTGTCAATCCGATTACACAATTTACACTTTCT